>NC_051179.1:208308621-208330626 GCF_013339695.2 Rhipicephalus sanguineus
AGGATTCTCCGGTGTCACGTCACTCTTCAAGCCGCTCATAATAGGTATACACTTTTATTTCCAAAGCATATCTACATGTCAGTCTGTGGCAAGAAATAACATCCTGTCAAGTCATTGCTTAGTTTCTGTTTATCTTACTTCAATTATGTGTGCTCTCCAAGATCGCTTCTCACAGGTCAAGATAACCTGCGGAATTGCTATTAAGATTAGTGAATCAAACTAGAGTGAAGCTTCCCATTATATTTATTTATTTTTATTTATTTAGTACATACTGCCAATCCCTTCAGGGATTATTGCAGGAAGGACACAAACTATAAATATATAAAGGAAAAGACAAAGGAAAAAATCATGCAGTGTAACATAACTTGTTTTTCTCTTTTTTTGTGCGTGAATGGTAATGAAAAGATCGATAAGAAAATTCACATGTGCGAAACATCTATACACAACTGTGAAATCCAACTGTATAATGCTGACACATCATATAATATCACTATAACTGCGATCATACAATCATAGACACTCACAGTTACGTAAGCTTTACAAAACAAAAACATTCTAATGATAGTAAGTGGAATGTGGGTATCGGGATAATTACTAATCTAATAGTAATATACATCACTAAGGAAAGGTGCGAAATATATGTAGTTTTATGTTTGTGCATCATGTAAGTAATTTTCAAGTAGCGATAGAAAGGTAGTTAGGGAGGAGGTATTGGTAATAGCGGAAGGTAAGCCGTTCCACTGTCGTATGGCTAGCGGGAAGAAAGAGTATTTAAAACAATTTGTACGAAAGCGATATTCATTTAGGGTGTATGAGTGCTTTAGTCGAGTTATTCTTGTATTCTGAAATAGAGATGTACTTAGAACTATTAACATTTAACTTGTTATGAATTAATTGATGAAGCAGTTTCAATCGGGCGAGCGCAGCGCGGTTTTCAATTGTGAGTAATCCAGCCGATTGATTAAAGCACTTGGAGAGTCTGTGAGTTGATATTTATTGAATATGAATCTTATTGCTTTTCTTTGCACTCCCTCTATAATGGTAATTAATTTATTAGTCGATGGAAACCATGCCGGGGTAGCGTATTCTAATACTGATCTAACGAGTGTATTATAAGCTAGTAATTTAGTCTCACGGGGCGCTTGACGAAGGCGTCGCTTAAGAAAAAAGAGCCGCTTAAGTGCCGTTGAGGTAATAGTATTGACATGGCAATCCCATCTAAGGTCAGACGTTATTGGTAGTCCAAGGTACTTGTGCTGCGAGACTACTGTTATATATATACTACTGTATATACATATATATATATATATATATATATATATATATATATATATATATATATATATATATATATATATATATTGAAGAAGCATTTCCGATGGGCCAAACGTACTTGGGAAGAGAAGAGACGCAACTGAGCGGTTATCTTAATTTTATTTGCCAATGGTTTTCGACCGGTGGACCGGTCTTCGTCAGGGCTTATGAGCAAATACAGCGCTATGCCTATGAGCAAATACAGCATAGCGCTGTATTTGCTCAGAAGCCCCGACGAAGACCGGTCCACTGGTCGAAACCGTTGGCCAATAAAATTAAGATAACCGCTTAGTTGTGTCTCTTCTCTCTCTCTCTCCTCTCTCTCTCTCTCTCTCTCTATATATATATATATATATATATATATATATATATATATATATATATATATATATATATATATA
This sequence comes from Rhipicephalus sanguineus, assembly GCF_013339695.2. NCBI lineage: Eukaryota > Metazoa > Arthropoda > Arachnida > Ixodida > Ixodidae > Rhipicephalus > Rhipicephalus sanguineus. Next base: position 208,310,337 of record NC_051179.1, read on the forward strand.
TTTATATATATATATATATATATATATATATATATATATATATATATATATATATATATATTATATATAATCACTACCATAAGTTGGCAAGCTTATCATGAGCATAGGTCGGCAAACTCACTCATGAGTCGACTCACTCAGACTCACTCGAACTGAAATCTGGTCGTGAGTCTGAGTCTGAGTGAGTCAGGTGGAGTAATATTTTGGAGAGTTTGAGTGCGAGTGAGTCCGGTTGAGGAAAACTTGAGTAAGTCTGAGTCCGAGTGAGTCCGGTTGAGGAAAATATTGGTGAGCCTGAGTCCGAGTGAGCCCTAAGCGCAAAATAAATTTATTGAGTGAGTCCGAGTGAGCTCCACAATTTGTTGCCGACTTATGGTCCTATCTACTCATCTTCATCATTACTATCAACCTTGTGTCGGCTTACGTTTACACTCAAGTCTGTTCACACTAGCATTTATGGGCCACCTCAATATTTATTGTTCCGACGCGTGAGTTAGGGGAAGGGGTGCCATGACCTCCCCCGGCAAATTCTTTCATGGGAAGTTCTTGATAAAAATATCTCTTGTGAGTCGCGTATTTCATAAAGATGTCCTTAGTGGATTGATATATGATAATGATAATATATGATCACAGGTTGGCAAAGAATTGGAGCTCACTCAGACTCACTTAAGAAATAAATCTTGCTCTGAGGGCTCACTCAGACTCACCAAAATTTTCCTCAACCACACTCACTCGGACTCAAATTCACCAGCACATTACTCAGCCGGACTCACTCAGACTCAGACTCACGGTTTGACCCGAGTCTGAGCGAACCTGAATGAGTAGACTCGTGAGTCCGTTAGCGTAAAATATGATTTTTCGATCACGGTGTCAATCCTGTTTAACGCCCATATCTCACATAATCGGTGATCTACGTTACGTCATTTGACCTTGTACAGTCTCATACGAGTTATCAGTTGTTTCAATCCAGTAAGGACATCATTATGAAATACGCGACTCACACGAGATACTTATCTATTGTGAGTTGCGAGATAAATCACCCACCTCCAACTTATGCCTCTCATCTATAAATATTAAGATGGCGCATGAACGCTAGTGCGTTGAGATATATGGGACTAGATTTGAGTATAAACTTAAGCCTGGATAAGGCTGATAGTAAAACTGAACATGAGTAGATAGGACCATAGGGCGGCAATAACAAGTGCAGCTCACTCAGACTCACTCAAGAAATATATTTTGTGCTTAGGGCTCACTCGTACTCAGACTCACAAGTATTTTCCTCAACCGGACTCACTCGGACTCAGACTCACGAAAATATCACTCACCCGGACTCACTCACACTCAGACTCACGGGCCGATCTCAATCTCAGTGAGTCTGAGCGAGTCGACTCATGAGTGAGTTTGCCGACCTATGTATATGATATATGATGGTAACTCGTATTTGAAGGTACAAGATCAAAAGGCGTATTGTAGAGCACCGATTATGTGAGACATTGGCGTTAAAGGGGATTGGCACCAGGATCGAAAAAAGCTAATTTTACGCCAACGGACTCATGAATCGACTAACTCGGGCTCACTCAGACTCAGGTGAAGCCATGAGTCTGAGTTAGTCCGGCTGAATAATATGGTGGTGAGTTTGAGTTCGAGTGAGTGCGGTTGAGGAAAGCTTTGGTGAGTCTCAGTCCGCGTGAGCCCTCAGAGCAAAATATATTTCTTGAGTGAGTCTGAGTGAGCTCCAATTTTTTGCCGACTTATGCTCATGAGTGGACTCACTCAGACTAGGAACAAACCATATGCCTGAGTATGAGCCCGGTTCAGTAAAAGTTTGGTGAGCTAGAGCCCGAGTGTGCCTGATTGAGCATCATTTTCATGGGCGAGGACTAGTGAGCCCCTTCAAGCTTAATGTGGGTGGTTTTCAGCCCGAGTGAGTTCAGCTGAAAATTTTGCTGAGTTTCGGTCTGAGAGAGCCCGGTTGCGCAGGATTATAGCGCAATATAGGGCATCCAGTCCAAGGAAGCCCTGAGCAAAGTGTAATTTTGAGTGAGTCTGAGTTATCTTCTTTAATTTTTTTCAGACTCATGCGCGTCAGAACACAATTAGAATTACTCAGCGCTTGTCTCGCAAACTCGTGAGGCGCCTGCCGGAAGAATTCGCTGGTATAGAGCACCCGAGCTTTGGCGCAAGCGACATGTGGAGATATATCCAGTCTATGACACTAACTCTTTGCAACTTGACTGCTCTAGTTCCATGCACAGTGAGCCCGAACGGTTACTCGTCTTATCGCACATATAATACTAAAAAAGCTGATAATGTTTTTTATTATTTGCAGGTTACTTCAGAGACGTCGTCGGGGCATACGACAAGCTGTTCATAATATGTGGATCTGGAGTCGTTTTGGGTGGTTTCATGTGGATCGCTGTACGTCTGCGAGACATTACCAAACGGACCAAGCGCTGGGGAACTCAAGAATATCGATGGAAGCAGTAGTGTACAAGTCACGGCTGTCCTTCCAAAGTATAGTTACACTGCAGCAGAGCTACCCCCTCCGTACACACTTTGACAAGCTTTACCATATCATGAAGTGTGACTCTAAGCTGGCAAACACGAAGCACTGCGTGCATTTTGTGCCACCCAAAGAGCTTCACGTGGTCATTCCGTTATGGTGCAAGGCCGCTGTGGGAACTGTGAAAAGAACGCCAGTCTGTACCATAATGCTCAACGCACATTATTTCATTAGAGATTTCTGTATATAACCTGAGCATTCCACAATCAAACAAATCTTAGAGTGTATGCAGACTAGTGGGCTTAGGGGAGCTGCACGTAAATAATCGCACTGCTGCGCTTTATCTAGTCTTCAACAAAAACATGAAACATCTTGGGTAAGCCAGTTATGTTAACGTGGTACGTGTCATAAAAACCAAGATACCTACGTGTATATTTTTGCCCACTACCTGTGTGTCTAACTTGCTCTTTCACAACTACACATCGCACGTCATCATTTTGTCATTGCCGTGTCTTTCTTTTGTAGCTCTATGTTGCTGACCGATTGTACATGACGGTGTAATTTGAAACTACGGCAATAGTGTTGTTGCGGACTTCTGCGCAACCAACAGGCTCTGGTATAAGTGGGAAAGACTGCTTTAGCTCGATGATCTTGCAATAAATCATTCAAGCACAATCATCTTCGAATATTGAATCAATAAACAGATTAACTGTGAAACTTTGATGAGTGTGCATACAACATAGCATCAACAACAAAAATGCAGCTTTGGGCAAAGTGACGTCAGGCAGAAGTGTATGCGTCGAGGAATCCAGATGTACCAGGTGGCCGTGCTCGTGCTAACTGTATAGCAGCAAAGGCGCGTACGCACGAAAAGCAGCTTTTGCGACGACGGTGGCATGAGTGGTGTGAGAAACTTGGATCTGGCATGGGAAATAGAGCACTTTGGCGTACGTTCCGGTCGATGCAACGTGGTCCTAAGCAACCTGACCCTGCAGCAAGCGTTAGGTTAGCGATGCAAAGTACGCCACAAGAATTTGCACAACAGGCTGCAAGAGCATTTTTCCCGAAATATGACAGCGCACCATCTATAAACTGCTCCGAAATCGACGAGTATGACCATAGTGCCACATCGGATATATCCAGTCCTTTCAGCATGGCAGAACTAATAGCGGCCATTGAAACTTCGCACAAAGGAACAACACCTGGTCCAGACCTTACGAAGTTTTCAAGAACATGGAAGGTAAAGCTCTTGGCGCCCTTCTGCAGCCTATTAATCAAGTATGGGAGACTGAGGACGTCCCATCTGATTGGAAAGATTCAGTCGTTGTCCCGATTCCAAAACAAGGAAAGACTCCGAATAACCTGCAAGCTTTACGCCCAATTTCACTGACTGCGACTGTCTGCAAGCTCGCTGAAAAGATGCTGGCCACACGTATTTCCTGGTGGCTTGAACGGGAGAATAAATATCATCCGGCTCAAATTGGATTTCGTTCTCATTTGGGAACTGAAGATGGACTTTCTATCTTGTCGGATGACATTTTACAGGTTTCACCACACAACGACGCAGTACGCACGCTTGTAGCAACCGACATAACGAAAGCTTATGACAATATAGACCACGAAGTCATTATTTCCAACCTCATCGAGCTGGTACTTCCGCCGCGGGTTGTAAAATTTATTTACTCTTTCCTTCACAACCGCACATTTGCTATAAGAATAGATGGAAAGCCAGAAGGTTGTTTCACGTCCAACAGAGGTGTCCCACAAGGTTCCGTTTTGGCTCCCCTTCTGTTGAACGTTGCACTAATACCTCTAACTTGGCAACTACACCGGATTCCAGACGTGAAGTTTCTAATATACGCTGATGATGTGACTTTGTGGTCTGTGCATAAAGACGTCTCAAGACAAGCTCAACAGCTTCAGCAAGCCCTTGATGTACTTGAGAACTACACTCGGAACGCAGGGTTAGACATTTCCGCCCAAAAATCAAGCTATGTTGTGGTGGCTAACAAGACAGGACGCAGAAAGATCACGCAGTGCCCCTTTACATTTACACTTGGTACAGTGAGAATTCCTGAGGCTTTGGAGGTCCGCATACTGGGTCTTGACATTCACCGGTCCGGCAGTGGTGCGCACTGGCTCCGCAAAATCAGTTCCACAAAAACGCTTCATCTGATTCGCCGCATTGCATCAAAGCAGCTGGAGCTTGTACTGATGTAGCTCGACGGCTCATACGCACAGTTCTACATCCAAGAATTGTATACCAGACGCAATTTAAACGTTTAACTTTGGCACAACTGGCACAGTTGGAGACTATTAACCGTGATGCCATGCGCACAATAACAGCGTTGCCCCGCATCACCCCGATACCAACTTTACAGGAGCACGCCCAGCTTAACACAATTGCAGAGCTAATTTCGCAAAGGGAAAAAGCGCGTGAAATAAAAAAGCAACTTGTTCCGGTTGTTGCTGCGTTGCATGCCAACTGTCAACGCGGGTCACCCATTGACCACTAGTCCGATACAATGCCTCCCCGGGAATTCACCACCATCGCATCTAAGAAGACAACCAAGTTACGGCGCAGCGATACATCAGGTATTATTGACGAACGCTCTGTCATCGAAGCACCATGCGCTAACGTCTGCAAAGTCTATACAGATGCTGCCATCCTACAAGACGGCGGAAGGACATCATTCCTAAGTACCACGCATAATTTCATCAGTGGTCACCAGCATTATCTATCTACGGAAGCCAGTCCTCTTGTAATGGAACTTCAAGCCATCCATGACGCAGTGCGGGATGTCACCTCTAAGCTGTCTACAATTAAGCAACTTGACGTATTCACCGATTCTTTAGCGGCTGTCCAGGAACTCAAGAAAGTTCACAAGGTGATGGAAATATGCGAGGCGATACATAAGATGAACCGTAACACAGTCACTTGCATCAGGGTACACTGGATTCAAGGCCATGCTGCGAACCCTCACAATATTGCTGCTGGCCAACAGGCACACTGCCCTCCTAATACAGACCTCCCATATATTCCCCTTCCACCTCAACCCCTAAATACACTCCGTGCCCGTAAACCTGTTCTCCGGCAGGATACACACGCTCTTATCCCACCGTGTGTCTGCTCCCTCCCCCTTCACCTTACTAGGGCGGAGGAGGTCGTGCTTAGGAGGCTTCGGGCAGGGGTGGCCCTTACACCAGCTGTCATCTCAACATGGAACTGGTCGCATTTACCAGTTGGCGCTACATGCCCGTACTGTTCTGTTCCTGTGATGCAAGCATATGCATACCACCTTATATGGACATGCCAAGGATTACAGTCGGAACGCTCCCGTCATCTCCTGCAAGCTGGTCTTCGCTACAGTGACGCAAACAGTTATGACCGATGGATACATGACAACACATTCCACAAGACACTTCACTTCATACACAACACCGGCCTAACGGCGCACATTTAACACAAATATACACAACAAATATTATGCCTTAAGGGCAAGTCTATGTCGAAATAAGAAAAAAAAAAAGAATAGGTTCTATGCCTAATTTAGCGCCACCTGCCAACAGTAATGAAAATGCCTCTCTCTGCCGCCATTAGTCGGACGAGTCACGCCGTCAGATTGCGTGCGCGCGCGCGCTTGAGCGAAGCTAGCATTTTCATGGCCATACAAATTTGGCGTGGTTATTGGTAGTGCTAGGCAGCAGCATCACGCCAATGTGGCTGAATCTGCTGCCTACTTGGCGATGGAGACAGGCCAAAGCCATACGGACCTACTACAGCACTTGCGCTGCTGACACGGTCATGTCAATGTGCGCTTGTCAGCTTGGAGGTGTCTTTCATGTCATATCATAATACCGCATACTGGAGAAAAATAATAGCGGCGACGCGAGGTGACGAGAGGTGACGAGAGTACATTCTTCACCGTCATGATATTCACGAAAGTGCTCGAACTTCGCGGCATTTCACTCTGAAAGCTACTCTCCATGTGCAGCGTAAAAGAGGCGCTTCCTGCAGCAGCATCAACACAGCGAGTGTCTTTGCATATTCTTCTTCGAAGCGTTCACCTAAAACACAAAAGAGAAAAATTTTAAATCACGTAACGCGAGAGCGAACCTCGTCACTGCTGCTGCTGCTACATCTCAAAAGGCTCCTGAATACTGGCTATCGGCCGAGAAACAAATGAGCAGCGTCCACAGTTCCGCTTCTTTTGCATTGATGACAAGAATCCGTATTGACGACGTGCTGTGCGTACTTCCGTAAGGAGAAACTTGAACCAATAGCCAAACCATGGCACTGACAGCGTGCGTCCGCGTTTTTTGTCAGAGGTAAAACTTAGAGATAAGAAAGCGAAAATGACAAGACTGCCGCAGCATAACGCACATCAAGAGTTCCAGTTTGCCGTGGAAGCCAAGAAAAGCAGCCGAGTAAAAAGTTTTCCATCGAGTGTTCTCTTGAAAGCCCACAAAAATCTTATCTCCTATGCAGACGTTCAAGACTACAGTTGGAGCTCGATTTAAGGGTGTGATAACCGTGCTCAAATTATTTTGTAAAATCGGGAAATTAATTTCCGGGTTTCTGGTATTTCATTTGGAGCAGGTCGCGACGCCTCACGCGCATATTTGAGCTCGGCTCGCACAAGCATTCACAACCGCGAAAACCGGTGAAGACAGACGCGCGTAGTTACACATTTTGCTGACCCAACTTCTTGTATAGCTTCAACAGCGTTGCACCTGATGCGTGAAACGGAGTGTAGCCAGGTGCGCTGAGGAGTCACGACAACTGGAATGCCAGTCGCGGCCATCTGTTTGGCAAATTATACATTTTACTGCGGCTTAATTGGCGTCATTAATGCCCTTTCGTTTCATCACCATGCCCTGACTCCGCTGACTGCATCAACAGACTGCGAGTTTCATTCAGCACACTTTGTGCCCCTAAACCGTGCTGCCAGCAACGTACTACGTCCCATATTCCCGCAGCGCTGGCGGTGTCGGAGTTCCACGTCGCCAGTGGTGATCACGGAAGCCACTGCAACACGCTCACAATGGTCCATACCGCGTCGTCCATCGAACGGTATGGACCATTTTACATACGAATCCACAGTATGCGTACAGGGCCTAGCGCTTCCACGACCATAATTACATTGGCACATGCGTTGTGCGCAGATGCGGCACGTGTCTTTGTTGACATCGGTAGTTTTCAGATGCCTGTAACGTATCTTTCCGTTCTCGTCGCCGCAGCCGTTGGTGACACAATGGACCCTTTGAACCGTCATTCGTAACATGTTTCCGGCACAGTTCACAGCGTGCGAGCTCGCTGCCGCGCTAGCTAAACGTCGCGCACCGGCAGTCGCAGCCACTGTCGTCTGCTGCAGCGACCTAAGCATGGCAGCTTGCCATGCTTAGGTCGCTGCAAGCATGAAGGGCGCTCCAAGCATGAAGAGAGCTCCAAGCATGAAGGGCGCTTGGCGCTCTTTCTTACGAAAAGTGTCTATTTTTCTGAAATGTCCATAGAAGTTTGGGATTGTGATTGGAAAGTAGGTGGTTCATCGTGACAAAGAGTTTGCAGCGTGAACGCAATACGTAAGAGAATGAAACAAATCACTAGGAGTGTCCGATTTACCGAATTTTAGAACCGAATCGAATATGAATCGAATCATATTCTAATAGTTTTCGAATAGGAGGGCAACCATTTTCAAGGTAGCTTTAGAATTTCATATTATTTATTTGCAAGAAATATTCGCTAAACTTTAACGAAGGAACATTACCATTACATTTAACCCACATAAACTAATACAGTTATCTAAACCCAGGCAAACTCGTATCCATCAGCGACTAGCGCATTCGGGATATTTTGCAACTATAGATTGAAATAAAGCAGCGACTACAGTATACGCAAGTAACGGAGCCGGTGAGTCGCGGCCGCAGCTGATTTCGTTCGCTGAAACCACGGCTGAGAGCAGCACGAAAGCGGCGCGCAAATGCGCTAGTCACGTGTTTTTTTTTTTTCGCAGGCTTTCATTGCAGCTTGAAAAAAAAAAATGGTGCACGTGAGACTTTCTTTATCGTAAATAATGCAGTTGGGGTTTGTGAAGACGCTCTCGAACTTTGCGAATGCCATTTCTTGCCTAAAGTCAATATTTAGCAATTTAGTTAATAAACCTAATTACAAATTAATAATTAAAATAATAAAAAATTGTCTGTAGTGCTCAAGGTGGCCGTCAGCAATATGCAACCGATTTCACTCGCCTGCCTCTATTATTCCATTTTTTAACCCTTGGCCCAAAATAGCTGGGACACCCGGTATAGCCGTAGTAACCATGCGCGAAGCACATCGCCTCACACGCTCGTTAAAGTACACTGGATAAGGGCAATGAGAATAATTTCAATCAACAAAAGATCGAAAGAAACTAAACTCGCCACCACGCAGAACCAGAGATATATCGCTTACACGTATTTCTTCTTTTTATGTAATACGCATCCATGATTTCACGCGCTGGGTTATCTTTACGCTTACTAAGAACGGAATCACTGGAATACCCAGGCTCACACTAGCAAGAACCGTAATGCGCAAGCAAATCTGCTGGAAGTTTGTTTTTTATGGCAAGATCATGCTCCCCAACTCTGTCGTTTATACACTGGTCTGTTTGGCGAACGTAAACCCTACCGCATCTGAGCTGGATTTCGTACACCTAACCAACCGAGCAGGCGACATACGGCCTTGTGTGTGCCTTCGCGCCCGGGGATGACATTGGTGCAATAGAAATTCGTGGGCACCAGCCAGCCAACTTGCGCGGCGCCGATAACACCAAAGGTATCTCTTACCTGTTAAGCACGTTCTTGGCCCCTCACCAAGCCACATAGCAAATAGGAAGTTGTTGTGCGCCGCATGAAGCGCATTATGCGCAAGAACTTCTCAAATCGGTTCATTACGAGCTGAGAAAAACAACAATTTGTAGTGGCGCCAAACCATGATGCGAGGAGGCGAGCTTGAAACCCTTGTCACTCGCTCCTTGCAGCCTTAGCAAGCCAAATCCCTTCCCTGCCCTCTTCGACATCGGAGGCGGAGGATCACATGACGCAGACGCGTCGACACGTCATGCGCATTCAAGGTCAAGCGTGCATGACGTGCCCGAGCCAGCCCGAGCACGCCAGCGGCGTTGTGTCGGCATTCTCTGTGGCGTACTTCCCGTTTCTGCGGGACATGAAAGCTGCGACATTTGTACGGGCACGAGACTAGCGGTACCAAGAGCCAATGCTGCATGAACATTTAGGTGGACGCAGGAGGACAAATGAGCCTAATGAGCGCTGGAACTGGGTAGAAAATTTCAGAGTTTCGTTGTCAGTGCTGGCGTCTGCTTGTTGCGCAAACCGCGAGAACGGGAACGCATGCGAAACGGAGGCAGATTAGTCCTGCCTCTCGCTAGGATTCTTATTTTTAAAAACACGGCTGATCCTTCTGTCATAGGAATCGCTATAACACGAAAGTGAAACGTGTCTTCACAGACGTAGTTGAGCGTTTGTTGCGCATTCTTTCGCCCCAAGGGCAAAGAAATGAATGCTACTGCAACAAATTGTAATGTCACGCGAAGAACGACAAGCAGCTCGAAACTTGCAACGCGCTGCTCAAGCAGAAAGGACGCACGAAACGAATATACACAGGATGAGAGCGAACTAACTGTCACATTTGTAACTTATTTCTGCGTGAGCACCGCGCTCCTTTCGCAAAAGCGGCCGGTGCAGTGAGCCAAGTGACCTTCGCACTCTCAACGCGAGACGTACAAACCACCGCGATCGCGAGATAAGCGCACGCACAAGCGACCACGCCCTGTAGACGCGGGCGTTCGTCGCAACGGCGACGACCTTTCAAGCGCGCTCTTCGAGCCCTTCGCGCCATCTCGCTAGTGATAACGAAAACACGCTGTAACACAGATCTCTGAGTACAGCCACCGGCAAATGGTGTATATAAATAGCTCGCCGTTAGCACTGTGTTGTCCGTGGCCGAATCGTTTCGCGCTGCGCGCTGAAGGGCGAGGGGCCGTAAGTTCGATTCCCGGTGACGGAACTTTTTCTTCTGGCTTTTTTCTTTGCCCACTGTTAGTCTTTACATTTTACAACGTCATATCCGTGACGGAAATACGTCAGTGGAGCCGTGGTGGACCCCGGTATAAAAAATGTCGTGTTAAAAAAACACACACACATTCTGTTTTTGTGTCTTATTATTTCTCTCAAATTTCACTCATCTATTCAGTCAACGAATTACACAAACTACACATGTCGAGTAAAATAATTATCGCAGTGTCACGTGTTACTGTGGGCCACGTCAGAGCACAGATATCTACGTAGAGGAGCGACGTCAGAGCGCTGATAACTACGTAGGCCCTTCCTTATCTTACGTCCTCCCCTCCTTCTTGGGGCGCGCGCCCGCGAGACGAAGGGCAAGCGGTGTTCAGCTTGAAATTTGACCTGAGCTTGGAATTCAACCTAATTTTCCATACATGAAATTTGAACTATGTCCTTTATGCGTAGCCTTGCAAATTTTGGCAGGCGTGATCGGGAACTCCCAATGTATGCATTGCGCTCGTCAGCTCAAAATGGTCAGACCTGGTGAGGGGCCCTTTAAAGTTGTGAGTAACCTTATGCACGTATGGCATAACCATTGTCATTTTTTCCATCGGCTTCCTGTTTACTGTCGGTCCCTTCACTTTTTCAAGGAGGGATTCTGAAACTGGAGCAACGACAGAGCTATAGGGTAGCCAGCTGAACGCAGCCGCATAATGTGATTGTTGATACTCCCCTGCATTTTATTAGGGCAGCATTTCACCAGTGCTCCTTACAGACACATGCAAGCGACGGCGCTCTTAAAAAAGTTTACAATGGAAAGCATAAAAAGGTAAAAGCGCCTTGCGTAAACGCGGGCAGTAAGCCCGACATATGTGTGCCTCTGAGAAAGTGAGACTGAGGTCTAAAAACTGGATATCGTCGTTAACAGGAAGCTCATGCGTGAACGAGTTTGGCATATTGTCTAAAAAGAGCTAAAACTTCATCGACTAAGTTGGTGGTTGTCAAAGAAGGGTTAGCTATAAAATTACTAAAAAGTCATCATCATACCTAAAAATCTTCACTTTCGCATAGTCGAGAACCTGAGAAACTTCTCTCTTAAAATCAGCTAAAGACATATTACACAAAACAGGCGCCACGCATGAACCTGTGCAGATCCTTTTCGCTGAATGTAGAACTGATTATCATAACATACGACCATCGAGCACAGATAAAATTGAAGCAACGTTACAAAGTTGTCAGGGGAAATGCCGGTGGCAGTCTTAAAGGCAAGAACACCATTCAGCTCAATGCAGCTTCTAACAACTAAAAACATTTCTGCGTGCGTAACAGAATATAAGGTGGGCCTTTGTCACCAGCCTTTCAATAAGACTGAGGCGTAAGAATTAACCAATGTTGAATCGAACATCGCACATGGTGCTGAACATGTAATGAAACCGGTAAACCACTTATCACATCATGGGCCTTAGTAACAAAGGCAGGTAAATATCGTTGTTGAATATTTCATCTACAAAAAACATTTGCGTCGGCATAGCTTGTGTCCGTTGTTAGTCATGTAAACGTGTACAAAAAACCGTGGTTGTTCCCTCCGTCATAGGGATCGCTGTAACACTAAAGTGAAACAGGTCCTCGCAGAAGTTGTTGAATGTTTCTTGGAGATTCAAATACGAGAGATAGAGGTAATAATACTTGTAACGACACCGAGGAATCACGAATCCAATACGGTCGCCATTACTGTTTTTTTTTCGTTTCTCTTCTTTTTCGCCCTCTAAGAACTGTACCCTTGCGTCTTCTTTTCCATCTTCTTCCTTACACTCCCCCCGTTGTTTGTCGTCACCTCTCCTGGGGTGATACCGAAGAACGTTGCTTGTAGCGGCGAATTCAAGCTGTCCGTCATTGAGGTAGCCAATGGTCTTTAGCACACCTTGCTGTACCGATATTTTTACGACTTTAAACGGTCCAAGAATTCTTGTGTCGCTACCGGGCAGACCCTTCCGCACGAGCACAAGATCATTCAGTCCAATATCCGGCTTGTGTCCTTGGTGTCGCTTGTCGAATTGGAGTTTCATCGCCTTTCGGTATCTCCTTTGTGCCTGGTTGGTTTTTCGGTGTTCAAACAATTGCAGTTGATCATCGATTTTAAGTTCTTTGTCGGCTGGCAGTATTGACACTTCGCCATAGGCAGCAAAATGCGGGCTGCAGCCAAGACTCGTAGTGTGTGTTCTGTTGTGGTGAGCCACAGCCGCTTCTAGGCAGCACTTCCATCCGCCTTTAAACGTTGGGTACATGGACATGAATTGCTTGATGTCACGTATAACCCTTTTCGCCATTCCATTGGCCTGCGGGTGAAATGGAGCGCAACGGCGTAGTGTAATGCCACGGCTATCTGCCCACTGCTGAAGTTTCTTGCTTAAAAATGCGGGTCCATTGTCAGATATCACGACTTTCAGCTGTGAGAATATCGCTCGGTCAAGCAAAGCGATAACGCTGTTCGTGTCTTCTCGTCCAGGACGTGCCGCTACCATTCTGGTGCACTGATCTATGGCAATCAAGAAAGACTGTGTCTTGCGAACCCCGGAACTCTTCTTTTTCAGTTCCGCAAAGTCCACGTGGACGACTTCAAAGGGTTTGTCCGAATGGTTTGGCAAGACGAGCTCGTTTGGTCGAGGCCTGTATTTCGCTTTATTCACTTGACACAAGTGGCACGACTTGACATAGGCTTAGACGTCTTTTTTCATGTTTGTCCATGTGAACCGTCTGAGAAGCTTGTTGTACGTTCGCCCGAAGCCATCATGACCACCTGATTCGGGGCTGTCGTGATATAAGTGAAGCACTTTCGGAATCAGTGTGTCTGGTACGACGAACTTGCCATCCTTGAAGTGTAGACTATCATACCCTTCCCACAGTCTCGTCAAGTTAACTGTTCCATGCGGGATCTCGACCGCCAACCGAGACATGGCGTCGGCGTCAGTAAGATGGCTACCTTCACGGTGGAAGACGTCAAAATCGTACTGTTGAAGTTCATTGACCCATCGGGCCAATTTTCCCCTTGGCTCCGACATATTCAACAGGTGCGTTAATGCTTGGTGATCCGTATATAAGGAAAACTTTCTTCCGTCGATGTATGATCGGAAGTAGCGCACAGCCATTAAAACAGCAAGAGCCTCCTTCTCAGTTGTGGAATAATTCTGCTGGGTAGGGTTGAAGGTGTACGAGTAGTATCCTATAACCCTAAGCTGTTGAGTTGGAGGTGAACTGAGGTCTCATTGGTACAGAACTGCCCCTGTACCATAATTGGAAGCGTCCGTATTCATCTCGAAAGGTAAACTATAGTCCGGTAGCGTAAGGATAGGGTCCGATGATATACGACGTCCAAGTTCTTGATAAACCCTTTCGCAATCTTCGGTCCAAACAAAAGGCACTTGTTTCTTCGTGAGCTCCGTCAAGCACTTCGTCATCTTGGAGAAATCTTTAATAAAACTCCTGAAGTGGCCTGCTAGTCCAAGAAAACTCGAAGTGAGTGAATGTCATGTGGCTTCGTGAGCTTTGCGATCCTTTGAACGGACTCCTGTTTGGTGCTCTTGGTGGTTCCGTCGAACACTCTTCCAAGGAAAACCACTTTCGACTTAAAGAACTCGCTTTTCTTCTCATTGATCTTGAGATCCGCGTCACTATGTGCTTGTAACACTTTCCCGAGATGTCCAGAGTGCTCCTCTTTTCATCTTGAGTACACTATAATGTCGTCAATATAAACGTTGCAGAAGACTCCCAAGTGTGGCTTCAAAACACTGTTCATCATCTTCTGAAACCAAGCTGGAGAATTTTTCCAGCCAAATGGCAGCCGGTTGTACTCATACACGTCAAATGGCGTAATGAATGCCGAGAACTTCTTCGTTTCTTCTTGCAGAGGTACTTGCCAGAAGCCTTTGCAAAGGTCGAGACGCGAAAACACTTTGCAGCCTCCGGTTTCATTGATTATTTCGTCAATATGTGGCATTGGAAAGGGAAAAAGGTCAGTCTGCTTGTTTATCTGCCTGTAATCGGTGCAGAGACGAAATGTTCCGTCCTCTTTTGGTGCAACAGTTATCGGTGAAGCAAAAGGAGACGTAGAAGGGCGTATGACACCGGCATCAAGCATTTTCTGTATCTCTGCCTTCAGCCACAACTTCTTTTCTCTGGACATGTTGTAAGCCTTTCGCTTCACTATGGTCGTATCTCGGAGCTCAAATGGTACTTCAAACTTAGTGGTCGCCTTCGGGTATCCGCCTACACAAAGTAACTCAGGATACATGCGAGTGACGTCTTCTGCGGCGGTGGGCTTGCGGGGGTTTTCGGCAACGGCTGTAAAGGTAGTCAGCAGGCGGTCATCATGTGTGGTAACTTGTCCATCCCAATAAAGATTCAAGCGCAATTCTTGCATTACCGGGCGGGACAAAAGAAGTTGATACTTCACTCCGTGAAGGGCCAGTGCTTTCACAGTCGTACTATTGCCCTGACACGTAATCAAGATCTCTGTCCATTCATCATACAGTTGTTTCCTGCCATCATAGCCGTACACGATGACGGGAAAATCTTTTCTTATAGTTAGCTGAGGAATCGCGTCCTTGTTAATGACAGTGATTGACGCTCCACTGTCAACTAGAGCTTTCACATCCTTCCCATTTACTTGCGCAGGCACGTATATTAGCTTGGCGCGGTCCGTGAGAAAATCTTTTCGTATGCTTGGGACGAAGGGTCGTCAGAACATCCTTTGGTAAATTTCCTTTTCTTCGTCTGCCTTGTGTTTTTCGTAGACGGCTCGGGTTCGCTGAATGGGTCTGGCCATCCAGGTGCTGGAAACATTTCAGCGGTGGTCACTTCGCTTGCCGAAGACTGTCGCTGTTGAACGAACAACAGCTTCATAATCTGCAGTAGCTCCTCAGGCGTTCGTGGTGTTCCAAGCTGAACATGGCGCTGCATGCATTCAGGAAGTCCCAACGTGATGAGGCACACAAGTGACGAGTCGGAGAGTGCAGAGTCCGCCGCATGCAATAGCCTCCACTTCTCAAAAAGTAGTTCGTAACAGGACCAGAGAGGTACTCAAGGCTATTGCACGGTCCCAACTTCGAAACTTGCTTTCACAGAATGTCGCTAGAAAGCTGTGCCTCCAGTCCGCCCAAGGATGTCCTGCCTTCTCTGTTGCTCGGATGTCATGCCAGGTCTTCGCAACGCCTCCCAGGTAGAATCGCATGTGCATTATTTTGTCGCGATCGTGATTCCAAAAATTTTGATCGCATGCGTATTCGTAGAAGTCAAGCCAGGCCTGAGCACTCATTGATGATGATCCATCATAGATCTCTGGCTTAGTTACTTCCAAAGGTGGTTTCAGAGATCGGCCAACTCCTGTCTGCATTAAAAGCTCCAACAGTTGTTGTTGCCGCTTGCTATTTTGTTCCTGCAGCTTGATTACATCTTGGAAAATATCTTTGCCTCTTAACGGGCTGTCTCTTTCAGCAATCTCCTCTTTTGTCAGTCCGGCTTCGTGTAGTCTATCTTCACTACGAAGCGGACAAGTATGCGCGATGGCCGCTTTAAGTTCCTCGCGATTCATATCTTCTTTCGAGAATTAACGATATGTCGCCGAACAGTCAGTGCTCACGCGAACAGATCGACTTTCCACCATAGACGCAGCATGCAACGCTCACCGTCTTGACACATCTTGCAGCGACGTCGACGCGCATGGTCGTCGGAAAATCGGAGCTGTTCAGGCGCGCCCAGGATCCTGTCGGCTGCGCCAAAATTGTAACGACACCGAGGAATCACGAAACCAATACGGTCGCCATTACTGTTTTTTTTCGTTTCTCTTCTTTTTCGCCCTCTAAGAACTGTACCCTAGCGTCTTCTTTTCCATCTTCTTCCTTACAATACTTAATGAAATTCCCGGAGATGCTAGCCTGGTTTGTCGCCTGGCTTGCTACTCCAGGTGTTGCGTGATCGCTATGACATAAAATGATCACATATACACACAAATAGTACATACACTCACAAACGCGCATATATACACAAAATAGTCATTCACAAGCTTTGGTTAAGTCGAGTGTTCCTCAGGAACACCAACAGCGCATTTGTGTTGTGCATCGCACAACCGCTGTCTTGCCACGGGGCGAGATAGTCCGTAGCTCCAAGCTCGAGCCGCGTTGCAAATGAACTGCTGCCTTCAGAATCTCTCGTTCGGCGTCGTAACGGAAACAGTCGCAGAGTACGTGCTTTAAGTCTTCCCAAGTATTACATATGGTGCACGTGGGTGAGTCCGACTGCCTGATCTTGTGCTTGAAGTATTTCGTGTAGGCAACGTCGAGTCTCAGCCGGTGAATGCACGTTTCATCTTCCCTGGTTAGTCCTTGTGGCATATAAAAGCTACACGTCGGGTCTATTCTGTGAAGCGGTCCGTACTGGTTACTTGCATTGCACCGTATTGTTCGCTCCAGATTCCGCGCGAACGCAGATACCAAAGCCGCTGCGTCTTTTCTTGATAATGGAATGTCGATTTTCTCAGATGCCGCGTCATGCGCAGCTCTGGCAGTGGAGTAAGCATGAACATTCCTTCTATGCCGCAGTGAGCTGGTAGTCACTGCAGCTCTCACTGCAGCTCTACCTCTTCCAGACGGCGACACCACCCCACGAACCAAGAGCACTGTGAGAGGAAAGTGCGGGAGATAAAAGGCACGTTCGTAAAGCTTCCTGCATATGTGACCGCGGCGCAGTGGTTACAGCGATCGTCACCTGTCGTCGAGGACCGAGAGGTCGTGGGTTCGACTCCCGTTTACGGAACTTCCCTCTTTTGTCCTCTCATTGTGTGCACTTTGCTGACGTATTTCCGTGACGGAAATACGCCATGAAAGTCTTGGTGGACCCCGGTATAAAACACTGTCATGTTAAAAAGCAGTTCTGCATCCGAATGCAGCCATAATCCCCACCGTCCCATGACCAATCTCACGGTGATGATAGTGGATTGGCGACACGATCGCTTCGGCAACACGGCAGTTTTAAGCAAAAGCACCTTTATCCGGAGGTCAATACACCGTCTATAGTCTCCTGAAAACTGGGGCTGCATGCATCTCGGCAGTCAACTGAAAGGTTTAAAAAAAACTTTCAAGCAGCTTCGCCCTAGGCTGCCAAGCCTGAAGGAAGTAAGAAGTTGGGCAGCCTTGCTTGTTTCTCTTCTGGTTTCTCTTTATTTCCGCTTCCCTCTCTTTCTTTTTCTCGTTTTCCATTTTTTCTTGCGTTACGCCAAGCGACGACAGCATACGGCACCGGGCCCATAAAGTGGTCCGCACTTATCATCGTCAAGGCACTCGAAGAAAAAGACGAATACTTCTCCTTGGCGCGAGCGAGCACTCAAAATTCTACAGGTGGCTATGTTAATCGTGGTTTTGCTTGCGTTACGCCAAGCTACGACAGCGTTTGATGACAGTATACGACAGCATACGACAGCATACTACAGCCCGGGCCCCTAAAGTGCTCCGCACTTCACAAGTAGAAATGACCCCCCCCCCCCCCCCCCCGCTGTTTCAACGTTTCGTTACTTCGGGGTTTTGCCGTCCGTGCTGATTATTGCAGCGTTAGCTACACTTGCCTAGCCGAAGGCGATTGCGCGTGGATGGTCATGTGCCGTGCTGCGCATGCGCGAGGATCAGTGATGTCACACAGCTGGGTCACCGGAATTGGCATCTCACGCGCTCATCGACACCGCCGCGCGCGGCTCGCCGCTGCTGGTCTGCGCCGCATACGAGAGGAGTGACGTCGTAGCCGTAGACACAGTGGCGACCGCGCGCGCGCAGCTATTCGCCTTCGCTGTGCAGTCGCCGTCTGACACTGCGCTGGGGCCGCTTGATAGCGCCTCTGATTGGCGTTTGCAGCTGGGTAACGCCATGGAGAAGGAGAGCGCAAATGGTGCTCGAGGGCACAGGAGAGCCGAGAAGCTTATCTCATCGGAATCCCGAAGTAGTTGCCTGGCAATTAGCGGTTCAGCGTACGAAAAATGAACAGAAGAAGGCTAATAATCCTAGACAATCTGGAAAGCTAAGAATATTCAGCTGAACCTTTGCTAACGCTACGTATATCCTGGCATAGCCGAGCTAAGCCACTGCAAATATTTTAGAAAAATATTCTGTATATCGAATATACACTATTCGATTCGACCACCGAATCGAATAGAAACGTTATTCGATTCGTTACTCACACATTTTTGAATATTCACACTCGCCTACAGATTACACAAACGCCGAATATCATTTAAAAGATCGCACTAAGGCGAAAAGGAAGTTATAGGCACGAAAGGTACCATCTCATGACATTTATGAGCATCTGTTGCTGTTTGTTTCCCTTCTCTTGTGTCTGTGTCTGCCTGGCTAACTTTTGCCACGATGAATGCCTGCCGCCTAGCTGAAGTTTGCCTCACTAATGAGTCCGCTTAAGTACTTATAAACACGTTCTACGAATGGTGAATTGCACCTCTGAAGGTAGTGTTTTTGACAACAATATATTTCGCAGCTTTATTCCTCCACTCTACAGTTTGTTCTGACGGGAGCAATATACGTCTAATCTCCCAGGCTTGAGCACTCTGCGCTCGTGTGAAAGAAGCTGCACGTGAAAACAGAACACGTGGTTTCTCAAGAGGGGCTCATGGAGCAACAAAGAACAGCAAACAAAGCACATTAGACAGTTATACTTTAGCGCGCTCAAAGGCCCTGAGCACGCAGCGCGCAAGCAACAGCAAGGCTGAGCGTGTGAGATGTGCGTGCCTTCGGACACGCAGGAGATGCGGGCACTTGACCTCGGCGCTAACGTTGCGCCCGCTATAGCAGTTACGTGGCTTACCGGCGGCCCTCTCACGAGATCTCGACGTGACGAGAGCGAAACAAACAGGTGGCCGCGACCGACAGCAGCACAGCAGCACTGTGGCCAAGGCAGCGAACGAAACTCGTGTGTATTTCAGAACTGCACTTGATTTAGAGTTCCTGGCCAAAGTAAGGAGATTACAGCCGCCCGAGGATAAGGTGCAGTGGGCTGTAATCGCTGCTATAAGCCGGAGTACAAGGCACAACGCGTCTCTACTCGGCAAAGTCACGTCTGCGCGCTGGCTATTTTGTGAAAGAGCAGCACTACATCAACAAGTTGATAAAAGTCCTCTTTCTGGAATCAGAATTACTGCCAAGATAACGCCGGCTCACACGTTAGGGAGCGAAACGGTGCCTCAGCAGCTCTGCTTCACTATCGCGTCCCATGGAACATTGTATATCGTCGAGGCTGCAGTCGCCGTGTAAAAGCCGCCGCTCAAGTCTGGTAAGCATCAAATCGTCAATTTCTTCCAATGAAAGTGTATCTGAAAAGTAAACATCCCAAACAAATGCTTCACGGAATTGTTTCCGCCCTTGCTGCTGCTCGTCTCGCAGCAAGCATCAAAAGTGTCGATGTTTGAACAGCGCATGCAATAAGACAGATAGAAGACTTCATAGTAAGAATTAATCCTAACCAAATGGCACAAGAATATGACATGACATTGTCGAGAAGTTGGTTTGTCTCGTGCCTTGACTTGTGTCGACCAATATCGGCTATTACACATAAAGGCAAGGCTGTTGACCTTTATGCGCAGTTCACGTTTAGGTTGTTGCGCACAATAAAGTAATGGTGTGCGAGACAGCCTCAACCATAACGTATGCAGCGCGCCGCATGCTCTGGATGTGC
>NC_051179.1:208330726-208350726 GCF_013339695.2 Rhipicephalus sanguineus
TTCGAGATTGCCCATCTCAGCGTCGGAGGGAAAACAAAGATAACGAGCATCTGCTAGCTGAGGAGCACGCGAGCGTCTGCTGGTGGTCTAGGGACTCTAACCTGGCATGTTGTGTTTACGCAAATTTTCCGACCAACGAGTGGTATGCAGTTTCGCTATAAGCACCGATCTCGCAGTATGTCGCCAGAAGTGCTTGGCTGCCAACGAGTTTCTTGTGTTTGGAGGGCGGTAAGTTCGTCTAATTGACTATGATTAACTTTGGTCCTGCTGACGATACCTACCTTTACACTAGTCGGTGCGGGAAGAATTTCAGTAAGCCTTACAATCTGAGAGCATAAGTCACTGCAGTGCAAACGGATCAACATACTGTCAAGTTCTTATGACCTCAGCAAACGTCTCACATCTAGATGGCTGACTAGATTAGATTCATGCGTGAGGAACGAAACTGGAGCTGTAGAAAACGACTGGTGGAAAGTTCGACAGCTTACGCAATTCAATCCGAAGTCTTCATTTAACATCGTTCCCATGGTGGTTGAACTATCGCGGCGCCAGATTGCCCTCTAGTTTTCATAGTATGAAACTGTAAGGTTCCTGGTAAACGTCTGGTTCTGCCTGACACGCTATCCAGGGCACCGACCCCTTCGGCAGCGGTTCTCAGCCACGGATGTTTAAGGACCCCATGTGGGCCGGTGGAAGTGATGACGGACCCCTTGCAGTGAGAGAAAAAGGAAAGGGGGTCATAAATCACACTACATGCAGCGTGAAATAAGAAAATTGCACATAGTGCAATTTTCCAAGAGCGGATCTCTTTAAGCTTGGGGTAATTCCGGCGTTGGATGCAAAATATAGCTAGGAGTATGCGCTACAGAAGGCTGGTATGTGTCAAGTAGTTCCTACCGTAGCATATTCATTCACACTATAGTCAAGAAAGGCGGCGGTAAAGAGAAAAGTGAAGAAGAGGGAAAGGAGGAGGGGAGAAAGTAAAGCATGACATAGCCTTGTACGGTAAAGTTTAGTAGGCCAAGCAGCGCCTGGCATAGCATGACCAGGCACAGTATAGTATAGCGAGGGGGTGCGAAAGTGAAGTGAGGGTGATTAGGAGAGATGCGATGGTGAGGAAAAGGAGGAGGGGAGAGAGAGGGTAGAGCATGGCATAGTCTTTTATAGTCTACTTTAGCGTGGGCATGGGAAAGGAAGTGAGGGTGAGGAGGAAGGAAAGGACATAGGGTAATGTAGAAAGAAATAAGGAAAGATAGATGAAAGAAACAAGCGAGAAGAAGAAGATGTGTAAGTAGATCAAGAATGTAAGAAGCCTGAAAGAAAGGACAAGAAGAAGAAGCAGGAACTCAATCTGCGTTCGCCACGGGATGGAGTTTGCTGGCCAGCTCCGCTTTTACTTTGATTGCACAGGCGTTGAATTGGCTTTAATTGTTTGTCAATGCTTAGTGAACTAGTTAAAACTAAATGCTGGAATAACTAATTTCTCGAATAACTACAGAGAATCGGGCATTTATTTCGTATCGCATTTGAAAACATGATACTGAACCGTTTAACGGCCGCTGCATGATTCCTAGCTACTTCTGCGCTTTGAACTTGTGCCGCAAAAGGCCAAGGAGGATGTGAAGCAAGCGAGCACCCGTGGGCGCTTTCGCCCGCGCGACAGCAGCGCACGCTGTGCTGGTAGGGATGGTTCATTGTGGTCAGACCGCGCGGTGGGCCGGGACACGGAGAAAAAAAGTGAGACAAACAAGAGCAGACTAAGAACTGGGTTTATTGAAGGATGGAATGAGCTTTTTAAACAGTCTTAGCGTACCTGATATGTCCCTCTAGGGCTGAGCAGTTAAAAGTCATGAAAGAAGGCGCGTTAAGGGCTTAACAATGAAACAGCCAAAATCTATCAAAAAAACATGTAACATGCCATGAAAAAAGCATGAAAAAAAACGCATGAACAAATCACGCGTGAGAAAATCGCGTAGACTCAGCTGGTTATGTGGCACGGGGAGCAGACACTCCTTATCAATTACAATAATCGATGGGTGGCTAATGCACCCCTTCCCTTTCCTCCTGATATGGAAAGCCTCGTGTGTGATAAGATACTAGCCAGCTATGACAGCGTCAGCAGTTATAGCGCCGCGGTGGCGCTAGTGATGCGGTCGATAAAAGCCGCTGCTTTCTGATAATAAAGGATTCTTTTTGTTGTTGCCTTTGAGAAAGAAGCACGCCCACTTCTTTCCGTCTCGTCGCGACGCAAACATGGTGTCAGAAGTGGCGCCTGCCGATCATAGGCACCACGGCTATCGGACGTCGGACTAGCCCGGAAACGAGGACGCCGGGGAACCGTTAATCAGTGTCAGGAGACGTACAGGCTACCAGAAACCTTACAAGGAAAGACCAAGTGAGATGGCTTTGTTTCAAATTTCACCACCCGAGCCCTTCAGCTTCGCAACACCCAACGACTGGCCTCCCTGGAAACAGCGATTTCTTCGCTTCCGAACGGCATCTGGACTAGACGCGAAGCCAGAAAAAAGTCAAGTAGATGCATTGGTCTATTTAATGGGGCCTCAGGCCGAGGACATTTTCCAAACGTTCAAACTTGAACCTGACGACAAGGAGAAGTTTGAGGCCGTACTGAAGGAATACGAGGCCTACTTTGTTCCTCGACGGAACATCATTTATGAAAGGGTGAAGTTTAACACCCGAACACAACAAGACGGCGAATCCGTCGAGGATTTTGTTACCGCACTGCACGCGCTTGCAGCTACGTGCGACTACGGGCAGCTGCGTGAAGATTTGATTCGAGATCGTCTCGTGGTGGGTATCCAAGACCACAAGGTCTCGAGAGCGCTGCAACTCGATCCCGACCTAAATCTACAGAAAGCAGTGCTGGTGGCACGCCAGCACGAGACCATCAACCAACAGCAGGCAGAGCTTCACCGCGTGCGAGAACAGGACGTCCACCACATACAGTCCCAGAGGAGTGCGCGACAAGTGGGGAAGAACGTGCCTTCGCCTGAAAGTGGAAGCAACGTTCCCAAACCATGTGGCTGGTGCGGAAGAAACAGGCACAGTCGAGCGTCTTGTCCAGCAAAAGAGGCAGTCTGCCGAAAGTGCGAAAAAAGAGGACACTTCGAGGTGGTTTGCCGGTCAACGAGAGCTGTCAGGAACGTCGAAAACCAGACCGAAGAACCAGGCTTCCTCGGAGTTGCATCCCATTCATCCACTCACAGGTGGGAAGTTCCAGTTCTTGTTGAATCCTCGAAAGTGGTATTTAAAATAGATACCGGCGCGGACGAAACGGTCATTCCCGCGGAGCTCTTCGCTCGCATATTTCCCGCGATAAAACTTCAACCAGCAAGGCGCCGCCTTCAGGGACCTGATGGAAAATCCCATATCTGGTATGGCTGCTATGAATATGACGTTTGCAGGAATGAGCAGCTGCGAAGACGTGTACGTTCTGCAAGGCCTCCGAACCCCTCTTCTTGGGAAACCAGCGATAGAAAGGCTCGGGGTACTACCACAAGTTAATGTAGTGAAGAAACTGGAGCACGAATCTGAATTTCCACAAGTGTTCCAGGGACTGGGGACCTTCAAAGAAGAATATGACCTCAAGTTGAATCCTGACTCAAAGCCTTTCGCGCTGTCGTCGCCACGTAGAGTCCCCCTTCCATTGTACGAAAAAAACAAGACAAGAATTCGAGCGGATGCAAGCACTAGGCGTCATCTCTCCTGTCACCGAGCCTACTACATGGTGCGCACCTATGGTTGTCGTTCCTAAACCCTCTGGTGCTGTTCGGATCTGTGTCGACTTCACGGAACTCAACAGATACGTTCAACGAGAATGGCATCCAATACCGGCCGTCGAGTACACCATCGGAATGCTACGGGGAGCCAGCATGTTCTCGAAACTTGACGCGAACTCGGGTTTCTGGCAGATACCACTTAGTGAAAGGAGCAAAGTATTCACAACATTTATCACGCCGTTCGGCCGATTTTATTTCAATCGACTTCCGTTCGGAATCTCGTCGGCCCCCGAACATTTTCAGAGACGAATGGGACAGGTTCTTTCTGGACAGGAGGGAGTCGTCTGCCACATGGACGATGTGCTTATTTGGGGTGCCACGCAGGCGCAGCATGACGAGCGGCTTCGGGCAGTGATGGACCGCCTCCGCACAGCGGGCATCACATTGAACAGAGATAAGTGTGAGTTTGGGGTAACCCAGATATCATTCTTAGGACATACGATCGGGAATAACGCAGTGCGTCCCGATAAAGAAAAGCTTAGCGCGGTAACAGAAATGCCACGCCCGACGTCCAAGACAGAGTTACGGCGCGTGATGGGCATGGCAAATTATCTGGCCCGCTTTGTCCCACGCATGGCGGAAGTCCTCCAGCCTCTTTCTCTGATGTTGAGCTCAAGACATGAATTTGTGTGGGGTCCCGCGCAAGAAGCCGCCTTCACGAAGTGGAAGACTCTTCTTTCATCGGACCCTGTCTTGGGAATGTACGATCCAGATATGGAAACAGTGGTGACAGCAGACGCCTCATCATACGGTCTCGGAGCTGTCCTGCGCCAAAGACAGAAAGACGGTCAGTTCAAAGTCATTTCTTATGCTTCCAGAGCCCTTACAACCACCGAGCGGCGATACGCCCACATTGAAAAAGAAGGACTTGCCCTTGTGTGGGCCAGTGAAAAGTTCCGTGATTATCTCGTGGGAAAGCGCTTTAGCCTAGAGACAGATCACAAACCACTCGTATCTTTGTTTGGGTCAAAAGCAATTGACGAACTAACACCGAGACTACAGAGGATGCGCATGCGTCTGATGCGCTACACGTATGACATTGTGTATGTTCCAGGCCGGGACCTGACGGTGGCGGACGCCCTTTCTCGGTCACCTCTTCCACGAACGGAATCCATGGAACTGGAGGCCGAAATCCAAGGCTATCTTCGACTGGTGGCCTCGTCAGTTCCAGTAACAGCGCCAAGTTTACATCTAGTCGCCCTGGAGCAAGAGCAAGATCCGGTATGTAAAGCGCTTATCAATCTATGTACAAAGGGCTGGCCAAGCCGTCGAGACGTTGGGGTTGACCTGAAGCCTTACTGGAGTGAGAGGGCAAACATCGCCCGGGTTGAAAACCTGCTCATGTGCGGCTCTCGGATAGTGATCCCATCAAGACTAAGGCAGCCCATCCTTGAAATAATTCACGAGGGACACTTCGGAATTGAGAAGTGCCGGGCACGTTCCAAGAGCTCAGTTTGGTGGCCAAGTATCGACGCGGACATTGAACGACTTGTTAAGAACTGCCACAGCTGCCTTAAGCAGAGCACCAACCGAAAGATGCCGCTACAACAGACCCAGTTTCCAGATAGGCCATGGCAGCGCCTTGCGATGGATTTATTCTTTCTTGGGGGAAAGTGGTGGCTTGTCGTCACGGATTATTTTTCACGATACCCGGAGCTCGTATCGCTGAAAAACTTGACTTCATCGGCGGTAATAAACCACTGCAAATCCATTTTCGCGAGACACGGGATTCCGGAAGTAGTAGTTTCCGATAACGGACCGCAATTCTCAAGAGCCCTTGGCTCTGATTTTTCAAAATTTGCAAAAGAGTACAACTTTCAACACGTGACGTCTAGCCCTCATTATCATCAGAGCAACGGAATGGCGGAGTCCGCCGTGAAAATTATCAAAGGGTCATTAAAGAAAACTGGTGACGCTTATAAAACTCTTCTGGCCTACAGGACAAGCCCATTGAAGAACGGGTACAGCCCCGCCGAGCTGCTCATGGGGAGGAGACTGCGCACTGCCCTACCCACGTCCAGCGAAAACCTCCAGCCCCGGACGCTGGACTTCCAAGAACTGGCATCTTTCGAGAGGTCGCAGCGTCAGCGCCAGAAGAAAGACTACGACCGGCGCCATGGAGTGCGCGATCTGCCAGAGCTGTCCGAAGGAACAGACGTATGGATCGTAGACCTACAAAAAGAAGGGGTCGTTCGAGGAAGTGCCGACGAGCCCAGGTCGTACTGGATCGACTCCGGGGAAACTTCCCTACGCAGAAATCGCACTCATCTTGTCCCGCTGCCTCCGACCAGTTCAGAAGACGGCCGAGGGGCAACGCCGCTAACAGCGGAATCGCCAGAAATATGCAGTGATGAAAGAAGCGCAGCGCAACAGTGTAACGACTCCTCTCATCACCACACACGAAGTGGAAGGTGTGTGGTTCCTCCAGAACGATTTCAAGCATCATAACAAGAGCAGCTTCAAAAAAAAAAAAAAAGAGTGAGGAAGATGTGTGATAAGATACTAGCCAGCTATGACAGCGTCAGCAGTTATAGCGCCGCGGTGGCGCTAGTGATGCGGTCGATAAAAGCCGCTGCTTTCTGATAATAAAGGATTCTTTTTGTTGTTGCCTTTGAGAAAGAAGCACGCCCACTTCTTTCCGTCTCGTCGCGACGCAAACACCTCGATAATCCTGCGGCCAAATAACTTCCTTTCCTGAGACAGGACTGTCGCGCCTTTGAAAACTACATCGCATCCGCACAACTCGGCATTGTGCTGAAAGATGCAAAGCTGGGGCGTTAGAAAGCGATCGCTCATGCTCCCTTAATTGCATGTTGATTACCTTGCACTCTCCCCTACATACGATTTTCCACACATTGATGGCACCTGGTACGCCACACCGACCTCGCAAGGTACTTACCGATTCCTGTGCGGAACAACGCAGTTACTCAAGTTCTTGCACTGTTCAGCATGCATGGCCGAGGTCTGACGTTTGCATTACAATTCTGGCATAATCAGAGAATGCAATTTTTGGGTCTTGATTTAGAATTTACGTCCGGGTATGTCTGTTTGTGTTACCAGCGAGGGGTCGGAAAACCGCTGCTTAATTATGCATCCAGCCACTCGAACGTCATCTAAATGGGGATCGCTGTCACCGCTTTGCAAGCAGCGCTGGAAAAAAATCTTGCGTTCACAAAAAGATGCATACAGCTTCGAAAAATAGGTGGAATGGCTAAGGAACGCTGGGTTTCCGAGCCACGCGACGGACACAGTTTGCGCTAAACTGGCCCGCGTGGTAAAAGAAGGCATGCGACAGAAACCTAGCGTAAAGGCGAAAGAAGGGGAGAAATTCGCCATTGCTCCCTATGCTCACGGCCTTTCCCATAGTTTTAAAAAGATAGGAATAAGCATGGGGTGAACGTATTTTTTTTTCGCGCCTGCTAAGCTTTACAAAGTATGTAACCTCGTAAGTAAGAAGAAAGAAGGTGCGAATGAGTCGCATAAAAGTGACTATGTTATCCAGCACAGGAATAGGCGTGTACCTTGCGAGGTCGGTGTGGTGTACCAGGTGCCATTACCGTAGAATTCAGCGCAAAAAAAAAAAAAAAACAGGGAGAAAGAACGGATAACACGCACACAGTGCAAATGCAAGTACGCAACAAATTCTACGACGATGCTTAACCAACTCACCCAGCTAGCCACTGTCCTGCAGTGCCATTAAAGTGTGAAAAACTGTATATAGGGGAGAGCGCAAGATCATCAACATGCGATTGAGGGAGCATGTGCGATTGCTCTCTAACGCCCCAGCCTTGCGTCTGCCAGCGCACTGCCGGGAGTGCGGATGTGAGGCAGTCTTCGAAGGCGCGGCTGTTCTAAGGAAAGGAAGTTATTTTGCCGCAGGATTATCGAGGCTTTCCCCGAGGAAAGGGGAGTGGTGCATAAGCCACCCATTGATTACTTTAACTGACAAGGAGTACGCGTATCTCTGCTCCACGAGGCCACGTAACCAGCTGAGTCTACGAGGTTTTCTCACGTGAGTACGTATTTTCTCATGCACATCGTACTCTTTTTTCATATTTTTTTCGCGCTTTTTTGATATCTTGTTACGTGCCTTTTCTGTGGCTTTTAGGTGTTTCATCGTTAACCCCTAGGGGGACATGTCATGTGGACTGAGACTGTTATACAGGCTGATTACATCCTTCAATAAACCCAGTTGTTAGTCTGCGCTTGTTTGTCTCACTTCTTTTTTCGTGTTCCGTCCCACCACGCAGTTTGACCAAAATGAATACTTTCCAACTTGGCCAACTTTCCACGGTGGTAGGGATTATGTTTGCGCCTGTGGCCACCCGACGCCTTCTTTCGTGCTTAGCATCTCTGAAGAGACCCTGATGTGTACTCTGTTATGCTCCCCAATCACTTTATTTTTGCTGCCATTTTTCGTTTATACTACGTCAGTGCCATTGACGTTACAGGCGATTCGTACTCAAACTGTGGGCGCTGAATCGTAACGAGGAAAAGAGCACGCGCTCTTTCGTTCCCCTGTGTGTCTCTGTTACTTGGAATCACATTTCCTAAATATATTCTTTCGCGACT
The DNA here is from genome assembly GCF_013339695.2 of Rhipicephalus sanguineus. Classification (NCBI taxonomy): domain Eukaryota; kingdom Metazoa; phylum Arthropoda; class Arachnida; order Ixodida; family Ixodidae; genus Rhipicephalus; species Rhipicephalus sanguineus. Next base: position 208,339,099 of record NC_051179.1, read on the forward strand.
ACGTGCCTCGGTTGTCCGTACTGTCATGAACTTTCCTCAGTGCGTCGCCTGTTGCGTAGGCCTTGAATGCCAATGGGTGTCTGTTATAATTGTTATGCCGAGCGCTTAAAGTGTTGTATTTTTGGCCGCTTCTGCTATCGCTAGCGCGTCTGCGTTTGCTTGCGATGGTGTATACACATTCGTGTATTCCGATCGTGGCAGTATCAAAGTCCATTTTATGCCAGTTGTGCCTAATTGAAGTCCAGTTCACCGCGCGTGCAACCTTGAACTTCACGATGTTGAACCACGCGGCTTTGAGAAGCTAGCGTGCGCTACAACCCTTGCTTGCATATATATATATATATATTATTTGAAATGCGTGTGGCGTTGTGTAACAACTACTCGGAAAAACTACTAGCGCCAACCCGGGCTGAACTAGCAAAACAACGCTCCCGCTCATGCCCACGTATTTCAGCACAACGCAACGGGCCACATTTTATTATTTTTTCCTTGCGTTATCGAGCGGCCGTCGTGGTACACATGAGATATTTGTCATAATTCTAAAGTTTATGCTACGTTATAGGTGCTCGCACAGTTTGTGAAGTAGAATAACGCCCAGTAGACTTTAAAAGTTTCTCGATTCACAGTTAGGGTTGTGTGTGGCGCACATTTAGATATTGGGTCATTGCAAGCCATAACACAAAACTGTGCGAAAATGTCGTGAAGCCATCGTAAATACCGGCGTTTATCGTACGAATATACAATCTGACGAAAGCTGCTACAAGAAAACAGGGCAATCTGCAACACTTGTTGCTGCACGTGTTGCGTGAATCAGCAGGCTAGCAGTTTACGACGCAACCGGCCATGGAAGGCAGGTAATGGCGTGAAAATACGCGAGAGGTGCGAACACACAAATAAGCGCGTGTGGGGTCATGGCCGCTCTCAAGCGTCGTCAGCCGTGGTGCAACGAAGCAGATACGGCTCGTATGAACCCTTGTGGGGCTCTAGGCGGACAGCGGTCAAGACGCAGCCTAGCGAACAAAAGAAAGAGAGCGTAATAAACACTTGGCGTTTGCTCGCATTGTTCACCTTGGGGTCATCTGCAGCGGCGTTTGTTTACGTTGCACTTTTCAAGGGCGTAGAGGTTTATCACTGCTTTTTGAACGAAGAAACAGCGCTAGAACAAGGACGAAGACGAGGTTTATCACAAGAGATGCGCCCGCATATCCAGAGCCAATGTACAGGCTGTGTACTACAGTTGACAAAAGTGCTAGAAGAAAACTTGGATAAGTTTACGGCGGGAGTTGTGAAAAGCACGATAAAGCCTGCTATGCAACTACAAAAACAACGCTTTACCTGTTGGAGCAACCAAAATACATTTTACCGCATTATGTACTGCATTGATCGAGATCTTTTTGTAAAGCGGGGCCCAATTAAGCAGCCTTTTTGGTAGTATAAGCACTTTCTCTGTCTTTGGCTGGCCACATTATTAAGGCACTTCTGCTTGAGAAATGACATTTCCAGCCTCAAATTGGCGGAAATTGTCTGCTGTGATCAAGTGTGGCGCTAAAGGTTTCCGGGAGCACCGGCTTAGAGCATTTATTTATTTATTTATTTATTTATTTATTTATTTATTTATTTATTTATTTATTTATTTATTTGAAATACTGTCAACCCTCTCTTGAGGATCATCACACGGAGGTACAACAATTGGTATAAATAAAGCAGGTACATATATATACAACTTACAAAAAATTATAAACTGAGATATACATTTATACAACGTAAGAAGTACTCTCCAACCAACAAAAAGACATTTCAAATCACATAACAATAAAGAACAATCGGGAGCATTTTCATGACAAATCACAAAAATGTAGATCAAGTGAGTGCATAAATTTGTTACCATCATTATTTTGTATTTACTACGTCACCCGGTAATACATTCCACGCCTCAATCACTTTAGGGAAGAATGAATGCTGGTACATCTTCGTTCGCGCAAAGCATGGCTGCAGCACTCGCCCATGATTTGCCCTCTCGCTTCGTTTCCCAGGTAGTTGTATGCAGTCATTTCTGGTAATTTTAAAACCGGCTTCCAATATTTGAAAAAGAAATTTGAATCTATGTTTAAGCCTGCGTTTTTCAAGTGTCTCTAGATCACAGAATTGTTGCTTCAACTCGAGAAACGTAACAGAGGGAGCTGCTTTATTTAAAAACAGAAACATTTCTGAAAGCATGTTTCAGCCTCACTTTGTTTTAATTTACATGTTGGCGACGTATCAAGTGATGAAATTAAGGAAACACATACAATTTGCAACCGTCATGTTCAAATGTCTAGTGGATGGAGTGGAGAGAGAGAGAGAGAGAGATGAAAAAAAAGGAAGGCCGGGAGGTTAACCAGATATTAGCATCTGCTTTGTTACCTAGCACTGGGGAGGGGAAACAGGGGGAAGGAAGAGGGTCTAGAGAGAGAGAGGGAGAGGGGAAAAAAGAGGAGAAAAAAAAACGCACGTACACTTCCGCTTTTCTGCGGCTTTTAGATGTTTCATTTTTAACCTCTTAACGCACATTCTTTCATGGCTTTTAGCTGTTTTATCGTTAACCCCTAGGGGGACATGTCATGTGGGCTGAGACTGTTAGACAGGCTGATTACATCCTTCAATAAACCCAGTTGTTGGTCTGCGCTTGTTTGTCTCACTTCTTTTTTCGTGTTCCGTCCCACCACGCAGTTTGACCAAAATTAATACTTTCCAACTTGCCCAACTTTCCACGGTGGTAGGGATTATGTTGTCGCCTGTGGCCATCCGACGCCTTCTTTGGTATACTTAGCATCCCTGAAAAGCCCCTGATGTGTACTGTGTAATCCGCCCCCAATCACTTTATTTTTGCTCCCATGATTTGTTTATGTAATGTCAGTCCCATTGACGTTACAGCCGATTCCTACTTAAACTGAGAACGCTGAATCGTAACGGGAAAGGAGCACGCGCTTTTTCATTCCCATGTGTGTCTATGTTACCTGGATCACATTTCCTAAATATATCCTTTCGCGACTACGTGCCTCTGTTGCCCGTACTCTCATGAACTTCCCTCAGTGCGTCGCCTGTTGCGTAGGCCTTGAATGTCAATGGGTGTCTGTTATAATTGTTATGCCGAGCGCTTAAAGTGGTGCATTTTTGGTCACTTCTGCTATCGTTAGCGCGTCTGCGTTTGCTTGCGATTGTGTATACATATTCGTGTATTCCGAGCGTGGCAGTAACAAAGTCCATTTTATGCCGATAGTGCCTAATTGAAATCCAATTCACCGCGTGTGCAACTTCAACTTCACGAGGTTATATATATATATATATATATATATATATATATATATATATATATATATATATTATTTGAAATGCGTGTGCCGTTTTCTAACAACTATACTCTGAAAAACTACTAGCGCCAACCCGGACGGAACTGTCAAAACAACGCTTTCGCTCGTGCCCACGTACTTCAGCACAACGCAACGGGCCACATTTCATTTTTTTTCTTGCGTTATCCAGCGGCCGTCGTGATACACATGAGATATTTGTCATAATTTTAAAGTTGACGCTATGTTATAGGTGCTCGCAGAGTTTTTAATGTGGAATAACGCCCAGTAGGCTTTAAAATTTTTTCGATCCACAGTTAGGGTAGTGTGTGGCGCACATTTAGATATTGGCTCATTGCAAGCCATAACACGAAACTGCGCGAAAATGTGGTGAAGCAATTTTTAGGGTAAGGCGGGGCAAAAAGAGACGCGGGGCAAAACGCGACATTTTGACTTTGCCGCCCTCTATAGCTAATACAAAAATTACCTTTTCTTTGTTTCTCTATTTCAGCGATAGGTGCCGGTAGGCTTCGACATTTTCTGTGTAAAAGTTAATGATTGCTCACAGCGTTCGCGCGGGAAAAATTGCGCGGCTGATGTCAGTGTGTTCGTGACCCGCCAAAGAGGGGCGAAATTCTGCTCGGCCAAATTTTCGGATCCGTGCATGAAGCTACTCCGGCGTCAGTACAACAACTTAAGTATTTATATTGTTACTTTATACTACTAGCTATATTCCACCAAAAGTTTAGTTCATTTGGAGCAGTGGGCCAAAGGGGAATTTTTGTTTTAATTCGAGTATTTGAGAGGGCCAAAACGCGACAAAAAGGCATTGAATTGCCTTAGAGAGTGTCTTAATAAGTGAACCATTTATTTACCCTCATTATACATAATATTTTATTGTTAAGGATGGTGCGGACGTACAAGAGAATATCATCTAGAGTTTCCTGGGAGGAAAACGTCATGAAAAAAGCACTGAATGCTTTTCAGGAGTTTCGGAGCAGCACAGCGCCGGGTTCTGTGTGGATTCAATGCGTGGAGTGCAAAGACTGGGCGCATGAAGACTGCGTGGCTGCTCACGGAGTGAATTTTAAGTGCTTCTACTGCAAGAACTGAAAGACTAAAATTTTTTCACGCTGTCTCGTTTTGCCTCACGCAGCGTCTCGTTTTGCCCCGCAGGTTGGGGCAAAATGAGAGATGTGGTGCATTTTTTGTGTCTTTTTTAAATAATATTTTTAACCGTCGCAGCTTGGCCATATTTATGTAGCACATACCTTTTACCCAAGATAAAGTTCCTGTGTTGACATTTTATAGTACCCAGTGAAATAAAAGAAGATATTCACTATTTTCACATTTTTGTCGCGTTTTGCCCCGCCTTACCCTAATTCCGACGTTTTTTTGTACGGATATAGAAACTAACGAAAGCTGCTACAAAAAAAAAAAAAACAGCACAGAAAGCACAAGACTAACTGCAACACTTGCTGCTGCACGTGTTGCGTGAATCAGCAAGCTAGCAGTTTACGATGCAGCCGGCCATGGAAGGGGGGTAATGGCGTGAAAAGATAGCTACTCGACAGGTGCGAACATGCAAATGTGCGCGTGCTTTCTTGTGTGGGGTCATGGCCGTTCTTAAGCGTCGTCGTTGTATCAGTCATGGCGACTGACCGAGTGAAGGACGCAAGCTCGTGCTGAGGAAAGGAACCCGTAATCGCTTTAGTGCATCGTATTTAAAGCCACACTGGGCGAGAAGGTTAGTGTGAACAGAAAGGGAAGCAAGATAGTAGAAAATGAAACACTAACACGTTTGTGCAAAACACGGATGATAAAGGCGCGCACAAGCAGATATGAATCATATGATACAGTCGTCCCTGTTGCAATGAAGCAGAGACGGCTCAGAAGGGAATGAACCCTAGTGGGGCGCTATGTGGATAGGGGTCAAGAGACAGCCTAGCGAACAAAAGAAAGAGAGCGTAATAAACACTTGGCGTTTGCTCGCATTGTTCACCTTGGGGTCATCTGCAGCGGCGTTTGTTTACGTCGCACTTTTCAAGGGCGTAGAAGTTTATCACAATGGATGCTCCCGCATATACAGAGCCAATGTACAGGCTGTGCACTACAGTTGACAAATGTGCTAGAAGAAAACTTGGATAAGTTTACGGCGGGACTTGTGAAAAGCGCGATAAAGCCTGCTGTGCAACTACAAAAACAACGCTTTCCCTGTTGGAGTAAACAAAATACATTTGACCGTATCATGCACTGCATTAATCGAGATCTTTTTTTTTAAAGCGCGGCCCCATTAGGCAGCCTTTTTGGTAGTATAAGTACTTTTTCTGTCTTTGGCTGGCCGCATTATTTAGGGACTTCTGCTTGAGAATTGACATTTCGAGCATCAAATTGGCGGAAATTGCCTCTTGTGATCAAGTGTGGCGCTAAAAGTTTCCGGGAGTACCGGCTTAGAACTTTTATTTATTTATTTATTTGAAATGCTGTCAATCCTCTCTTGAGGGTCATTACAAGCATAGAGTTTCCTACAATACTTACTAGAGCGAACTCTGGCGCTAGTGTCTATGGGAGCTGCAATGCATCGCGCTTCAGCCAGCATGGGAATCATGGGTAGTACACGGATTTGTCTAAACTTCGTTCTTTCGGCTCCGTTTGAATCCGCGTCGCCTGCATCCGCTTTGTCGCAAAACAAAGTTCAGCAAAAATCAGCAGTTTCACTTCAACACTTTAACTTCTTTAGGCTCACCGATTCAAATCTGGTCACGAAGTTCGCAACGATCCATTCTTTTATCCGAAAGAAAACCGAAACATAGCAATAAACAAAGCCACAAGTGCGTTCGAAGCCCACAAGCACGAAGACCAGGCAAATCCGTGTACTACCCATCATCCCCATGGTGGCTGAACGATCGCAGCGCCAGAGTTTCCTCTAGGTCATTTTAGGAAACTCTATGATTACAAGGAGGCACAACACATGGTACAAATAAGTAGGTACATAATTGTACAACTTAGAAAAAAACGCCAGGCCTGCGCGGAAAGCGCAGCACAGTCACAGCGAAAGCTGGAAAAGCGGAAATTCTAGAGCCCGTTGTAAACTCTCTTGGGGCTACTAATACAAGTAAACTAGCAAAGTACCCACTGCCCCATAAATCACAATAATTGTGAAGTTGGGAAGCACCTACAACGCCATTATTCGTCATTGTGCGCAGAAGCGAGGTTTCAGCTACACATATCTAAGACATTATGTGCACTTTGTTGACGCGACGAATGATGACGATGAAGAATTACGGCTCAGCTCTTTGTAATGGGTTGGAAACTTTAAACTGCTCACCAGTTACGTAATTCGCATTGTGTGATGCCCGGTCGCTATTTCAGTATCCCACCATGCAATATAACATACGTTGACGTGAGAAAGAGAGAGAGAGGGGGGGGAGAATTTTATTTAGACCCTGAGGAAATGGATATAGCGTTATGGATATAGGAAATGGTTATAGGCTTCCTTGACAACCAATGCAAGTGCACTTGCGCGGAACCCACTACGCTATAAATCATCATAATTTCTTTAAAGTAGGGAAGCAGCCACTATGCCATTTTCGTCATTCAACGGAGAGCCGTGGTACCCGCTAAAGACATGTAAGGCATTATGCGCACTTTGTTGGTGTTGTGCCTGATCACGATGAAGAATTATTGCAGAGCCCCTTGTAATGGGTTGGAAGCATCCAACAGCCCATTCGTTGCGCAATTCGCATTGTGTGACGCCTGGTTACAGAATTCGCGTTGTGCGACGCTTGGTGCTTATTTTACTCTTCTACCACGCTATATTGCATATGCTAATGTGGTTCCTTCCCGACATGAAGCCTGTGTAGCGTCTTTTTGCAAGGCAGGTCCAAGCACCGACATGGCTCTGAGGTACAACACTAGGCTCCCACGCAGAGGGCCCAGGTTCGAACCCCGTTCCATCCTGGAACTTTTTCTTATTCCGTTTTTTTTTCTTATTTCGAACGATAGTGGTTACGGACACCGGCGGCGGCGGCGGACAACTACGGCGCCAAAAACGGCAGTTGAAATGATCTTGTAACAGCTTTCGCTGTAAAATTATAAACTGAGACATACATCTATGCAACATAAGAAGTACTCTGCAACCAACAAAAAGACAATTCAAATCGGATAACAATAAAGAACAATCGAGATCATTTTTACGAAAAATCACAAAAATGTAGATCAAGTGAGAGCATAAATTTGTTGATATCATTCGTATTTACTACGTCACCCGGTAATACATTCCCCGCCTCAATCAGTTCAGGGAAGAATGAATGCTGGTACGTCTTCGTTCGCGCAAAGTATGGCTGCAGGAGTCGCCCATGATTTGCCCTCTTGCTTCGTTTCCCAGGTAGTTGTATGTAGTCATTTCTGGTAATTTTAAAATCACCTTCCAATATCTGAAAAAAAAATTAATCTATGCTTAAGCCTGCGTTTTTCAAGTGTCTCTAGGTCACAGAATTGTAGCTTCAACTCGAGAAACGTAACAGAGGGAGCTGCTTTATTTAAAAACAGATACAGTTGTTAAAGCAGGCTTCAGCCTCACTTTGTTTTAATTTACATGTTGGCGACGTATCAAATGATGAAATTAAGGAATCACATACAATTTGCAAACGTCATTTTCAAATGTCTAGTGGGTCGAGTGGAATCGCCAAGTGAGCTATGCAATATCGTTGTTGGGGGACATGAGGAAGCGAATGAATTCGCGTAGAATTCAACGTAAATTCGCATAAAGAACACGAAGATGATTGAATCGAAGGATTAAAGGCACAAGGTTGCTTACACCATTCACGTTCGTGCAGAGGGATACAGAGCGCCAGATCACAGAATGTGTCTAATGAAGATTCACGGAGGCGTTTACACAATGCACGCTAATGAAAGAAATGGTTTCGCACCGCATTGCAAGCACTCCGTTTTGCAGATCCTTGGCCGTCCGCGGCACTCTTCAGCTGGAGTCCCTCGTACATGAGTGTTCTGTTCTTTTTTTCTTAAGGCGGAGACTTTAAATGCCTCACCAAACGCGTAAATTGGCCGTCGGTGTCGGCGTTCCGCGGCGTCGGGCACAGCACAAGTGGTGCAAAAAATCACCATCACGTGGTGACGTCACCATAAGCCAACACAAATTTTGGCATGACGTCGCATGATGACGTCATCACATGATATCGCAGCTTGCTCAAAAGTGGCCAGAGCACGGAGGCCGTGCAAAACAGGGTGAGGTGTTTCCGATCCTGGAGGCAATGCAAAACCACGCTAGGCGCACAAAGCTGAGAAGAAAAATTACACCATCTCCCGCTAAAGGAGACCATGGGGCGATGCGAAGCCGGAGCACTTGCACGATGGCGTTCCGTTGGCGTTCGTTGGGCATGCTACCGACCTCGCGTCGTGGAACGCGAAGAGGGACGCTACGCGCGTGGTATCTTCCATCTAGCCTGGCCGTTAATTCTCACAGGGCGAGCGGGAACGCGGTCGACAGGCGGGCGAGAGGGGGGCAGCGTAGAAGAGGAGAGAGAAGGGGGGGGGGACGCGCATGCGCTCGAGCTCATCGCGGCGTTGCGCAGGAGAGAATTTCGGCATGTCTAGCCCGCGTTTCAGAGGAAAGTGGATAGGGGGAGGGGAGAGGGGTATGAGAGAGGGGTAGGGGAGAGAGAAAGTGGAGAGGGAATGTGGAGAGGGGAAGGGGAGAGGGTGAGTGGAGAGGAGGTGCGTGGAGAGGGTATGCGCATGCGCAGTAAGGGTGGTCACGCCGCACACCACCACCACCGGATTGAGCTCCGGCTTAAGATACTTCGCATCTAAAAAGATGGCTTTCGCCTTCCAGTCGTCTTAGGCGAGTGCATAAGGGAACCTGTGAGTTTTTTATTTCTGCGGTCGTGTTCGTGTTTCGGCACTATAGCAGTATACTCACGAATGCACATGTGGTGAAGCAGTGTAAAATACTGCACTAGTTGCGACATGTAGCTTTTAATGTTCGTAGCGCATAGGGATACCGAAAAAAAAAGGGAGAACGAAAATGGCTCGAGCTGCATGCTTCCTCTGTCCTGCATAACCGTAACCTAAATCCGTTGACATTTTGTTTTAAAAGCCAGCGTGTCATGTTATGTTCGGTTCAGCACAATTATAATGATCTATGATATGCCAGCCTTTACTAAAAGAGAGGCTCATGCGTACGGTTCAACGCTTATCGACTCTTCGAGGAAATTTGTTAGAGGAAATCATGTGCGTCTTCTGAAATAAAAGTCTCTTGTAGACTATTTGTCCTTGAAGGGACGACAAACATGGTGTGATTACAGCTTGCTTTTTTTAGCGCTGGCTAGTTGGCTTATGTATCCTTCCTTTCAACCTCTCCTTCTCAGCCCGTGTTTAACGTAGCTTCATTCTTGAGGCCCTTGTTTAGAAACAGCGACCTCCTGCCACACCTCCTCCTTCTCCTCTTCCAGTAATTGCCGTAGCACTTCGGGGGGTCCAGACGCCCGGGGAACGCGTCTTCAGAGAGCAACAAAGGGGGTCCGAAAGTTGCAAACGTCAGCCGGCGAGGCACGAGATAAACGCACCTCGGACCGGTTCGTGGAGTCGGCGGCACGCGCAGCTGCCGAGAAAGGCGGGTCGTCGGAAGCCAAGTTGCGCGAAAGCGAAGCACCCTAAAGGAAACCGAAGCGGGGAGGAAATGGTTCGCGGATCATGTAAATAAACAAGCCGGCGAACAACATAGGAGCATTACTGTGAAGATGCGTTGCGTGAACCATCCATTGGCGTAGCAGGAAAGCGACTTGGCGGTCGGCCTCAATAAGCTTTTCTGTAAGATGTTGTGTATGGTCGCCTTTTGACAAGCACTTTTTCTTTCATATGTTTGCTGTGTCGCCACAATAATGATTTGATGAATCGACACCGCAGTTTGATCGCAGTTTGTCTTGTCTTTTACGATAAATAAATAAATAAATAAATAAATAAATAAATAAATAAATAAATAAATAAATAAATAAATAAATAAATAAACTCATTAATAAAATAAATATTTATTTATTTATTTATTTATTTATTTATTTATTTATTTATTTATTTATTTATCTATTTGCTTACTTACTTCTGTGTGTGCGTGCGTTTAGGTAGGTTTAGGTGAGTGCTTCCAAGACAACGTTTGCCATACCACCGCAAGTTACAGCGCTCTGACCGTCAAAGAAGGTGCTACTCTCGGGCCGAGGGCAAGTTCATAATACCACTGGTTCAAATCGATTGTTTTCAAAACAACCTGTGCTGCAAGGCACAGATCATTTTCATGGCATGGCATCAAGCTTCGTATTCAATCTAGGACACTTGATGCGACGCAGAGAGCGATGCTCACAGCAGGGCTCTCGCTTTTCAGCCTTCTCCTAAGCATATCATACAGCTCTCTTATTTCTGCGTCAAGGGAGACTCGAAGGCGCCGCATGGACGCGAAGCACAACGATGGGAACCTGCCTCTTCCGCGAGCGCCAAGGCCGCCGATTATCGTAGAGTTGAGAGAGAAGCGTCGGCGGAGAGAGGAAGGCATAGCTCCCCTGGATCGCCTTGCCGTTAGCGTTCCTCCGTACGGAACTGAAGAGGGTTTCGGCGCGAGTGCGGTGTGGTTTCGTACGAGGTGACGGCGCGCGACTTCAATGTTGTTTAGAAAGGCGAAGCGTTAGGCCGTCTTTGTGCGCCGCATAGCCGGCAAGCGAGCGCTGAGAGAAGAAGACAAAGTAGGCGACCTTGGCAAACTGTAAGGTTCTAGTTAGCGGTAACGTCGGCGTCTCGCGCGAACTGGATGGTCGTTATGCAGGTGCGGCAAGGGGCGCGGCGGCTGCTTCGTTTCAACGTGCCTATTCGAGCATTCTCGTAATCGAATGGTGCGGCCGTGGCAACACGACGACTCAACGGCCGTCATACGGTCATCGAGACAGCTGATCCTCGAAAGGTGAGATCTTTGATAATAGACGCAAATTAAGTCCAGCGGAAGGAGCCCTCCGGGTGTACGTCCCTTCTTGAGCTTATTAACCCAGTGATTTCTGCGCCATAGCTTTAAGCGCATGTCATATTCGTGACATCCTGCGTAGAACTATAAATCCGACAACAAAAATACGATGGGACCGCGGATCGCTAATAGAAAGAGAGATAGAGAGAGACAACGATATCACTGCTGTCGTTTCTCAAGGCTTTCGGACTGAATGATCATCTGTGACACAGATCTCAGAACTGTTGCAACGTCACCAGCACCGCAGACGTCTTCCTTTTCTCTTGTCAAACTCTTTCT
>NC_051179.1:208355726-208366560 GCF_013339695.2 Rhipicephalus sanguineus
TAATAATAACAAGGGCATCGCATAACAAGTTGATAAGATGACAATGACGAGGGTACACGAGGTAGCATGCAATAAGACATTTATACACTGAAGTAATGCAGTTCCAACCAACGCACTCAAAATAAAAAAAAGTGCTAAACAGCAAGGATATGCCGCCATACGTTAAGCATCAGTATAGAGCACTGCACGGGCCGCGATTTCGGCCCGGGCCAGGCCCGAGCCCTACAGTCATTGAAGTTTACCCGCCCGAACCCGGCCCGGTGACTCCAAGCGAGACCCGGGCCCGGCCCGAACCCGAGAAAAAGTTTCTCCTACCCGGCCCGGCCTGACCAGATTGCAGATCGGGCCCGACGCGGGCCCGAGCCTGTAATCGAAGTGGTGTTGCCCGCATATGGAATCGACAGCAAGACGTTTTAAGTAGCAAATACCTACGTTTTTCTGTCGCATGCTTTGCTAACATGTATACATTAACCTATGGTAATTCCTTGTACAAAATGGTCTCACGCTGGAAATAGTTGAGTGGACATACTAGGTACGATGAACGTTTGTTCGGCAGCGGCATACGGTACCTATTTTGTTCTGCAAATACAGATCGGAATCGTCATAAGTGTTTTGTAGCAGAATATTCTAGCAAGAAAGTGATTTGCAGCATGACTTCAGTTTCAGTAGGGAGCCCAATAGTCTGTTCAAGCATAGTCTGTTTCCTCTCTGTTTTTATTGCGCTCTATATGGAACGTTAAAGCATGCTCTACCAACAAACCCAATGGTACACACTTCTGTAGCACCTGTCTTCAACGTAGTAGTACCTTCCGACAGCAAAAGAAATAGAGGAAAAAAAGGGAAATTTAATAGGATATGCTAACTTAGATAAAAGTTATTATGAACGACGTGCACCACGTGTACTTTTCGAAAGTCGTACGCACCGCCGGAAAGAAAAAGAAAACACTATTCGTGGAACCATTATTTTCATGCATCACAACACTGCTATAGTATTTAGACTATAAGATTTTTTGTTGTATAGTTTACAGTTTACGTCCTCATATGTTATTGTGCGAAAAGCAAATTATTGTGAGATTCTGGCTTAAGCACGCCCTACGCTATCGCATCGCATATCCTGCAGCGCTGAAGTTGCTCTCGCTGTTTGCGGTAGCCGTAGGGGCGCTGTAAGGAGTGGGGTTCGACGGGTCTCGTTACGGTAGCTGGTTCCCGCCGTCGTCCCCATAGCCGATGATTCCCAGTCAGGAGACGCAAGTTTATTTACATGATTAAGGGATTGGAGTGAAAAAAAAAGATAACGTCAAAAGTCTTCGGCTTTTATAGCCCCGAGACTGTCACTACAGAGGCACAGGCAAACCGGTGTCAGCGTCTCCCGCCAATCCGGTGACCTGCCGTCCTGGCGTCCGGCCTCCCGAAAGGAGGCAAAGAGTCACACAATACACTCGCCACGCCCCGAAGACTCGTAGGTGGGAAGGTCGGCGAGGAGTTTCAGTCCAAAGGGGAGTTGGGGGTGGAGGGCCGATGACCTCCGCTTCCACTGCTGGTAATACTCGGAAGAAGCGTTGAATGAAGGCTGCCTCGGGTGAAGGCCCCACCTGGGTTGATGGGAGCGTCTTCAACGGCGCAGTCCCACGCTGACGAAAACGCACGATAAAGCGGGTGTGTCGAATTTCGGAAGACACGTAGACCGCTCCCTCCGGCACAGGTTAATTTTCCCTGCTGCGGTAGGGTAGAAGGCAGAAGTGGCTGGGTGAGAATCCCTTCCGCGGTGCTATCTCACGCAGAGGACAACGAGCCAGAAAGGGGTCTCCGAATTCCAACGTCCTTTTTCTGGGAAATCCATCCACGGCGACCTGCCCGCTCGCTCGGCATAAGCACCTCCAGGGAGACGTGGCGTTCCATGTATCCGTCTAAGCGCCGATACGTAGAGGAGACAGCTTTCTGGCAGACAGCTGTACGCTCAATGGCGTCTGCCTCGATGAATTTTAAGGCCAAACGTAACAGCGCACAAAATCAGCCCTGCAATTTGTGAAGGCGTCGGCACTCGTCTTTCTTAGACTTCACCACTGGAACAAATTACAGATGTCTTTGCGGACCTTTGCAGAATTAATATAGCTCGTTCCCGAATACCGTGCTACTCTTCAATATCACCCATAAAGCTCCTCTTTGTGGGTTTCTCAGGGTAGGTTCCGTTGTGCACGGATTGTGCCGTGCTCTTTTTTCGCTGTTTAATGGTGTATGCCTTCATAACGATGATGTACCGGTAGAAGGTGGCTATTGGACTACACGGGTAGGAATGGCACGAGGTGAACGAAGAAATTTCGATCTATTTTTGGGGTTCATTCCAGATTGGTGATATAGGCGTCAATAAGCTTCTCGACGCTTTTTCTCATTGGGTGCATTCGGTTCTAGGGAAGGGAACATCACGTGGCACGAAATTCGTAATTGTCTTTTTTTTACAACGAAAGCTGTTACCAGATCACAACGGCAGTGGGGTAGATGTCCGCCGCCGCCGGTGTCCGTAACCACTATCGCGCGAAATAAGAAAGAAGAAATAAGAAAAAAATATCCACTGAAGCAAAACCGCTAGCCGGCCTAGTTGGAACGAATTCATTGTAGTACTTGCGCGAAAACAAACGGGGACGAAGAAAGGAGACACACGGACAAGCGCAATCTAACAACTGATTTATTTTTGAAAAAAGCGATTGCAAAGAGTCCGCTCTTTGCGCTTGTCCGTGTGTCTCCTTTCTTCGTCCCCGTTTGTTTTCGCGCAAGTACTACAATGAAAAATATCCAGGATCGAAGGAGATTTGAAACCGGGCCCTCAGCGTGGCAGTCGAGTGTTCAACCACAGAGCCACGCTGGTGCTTGAAACTCCTTCGCAAAAATACCATATACAGGCGTCATGTCGGGAAGGCATCGCGTTAACCTATGTAATATAGCCTGGCAGAAGAGTAAAATAACGGCCAGTGATCACACAATGCTAATTGCGCAAGGAGTGGATAGTTTAATGCTTCCCACACGCTGCAAAGTACTCAGCCACAATTCTTCATCGGCATCAGCTATATGCAGCAGCAAAAAAGTGCACATACAACCTTACAGATGTGTAGCGGTTACCTCGCTTATCCGCAGAAAGACGAATAATGGCATAGTGGGTGCTTCTGTACTTCACAACAATTATGATTTTTGGCGTAGTGGATACCTTGCATGTGTACTTGTATTAGTTTCCCCAAGATAGTTTTGCACGGGCTCTAGAAAGTCCGCTCTTTGAGCTGATGATGATGGCCTCTTCCTGATGGCGCTCACCCCCAAAGGGGGATGGGCAAGAAGCGGGCGGCAGGATTCTTAAGGTAAATACCCATGACACTAAACAAATCTGGAAATTTTGATTAAAAATGAAACATCGAATAAATGAAAAGGCTTAACGAGCAAGCGGTCAGGCTATCGTTTGGGCTTTCTTAGAGAAATAATGACAGATTTCAAACCAAGATTATGAACACAGAAAAACAGACTAACAAAGTAATCTTTTTGTTTCATTAATGTGACCGAACACAGCAGAGCAGACACCCCCTGTGGCTATAACCTACCGAAGTTCCGCCCAGTGATAAAATTTCTGGAACATTTACTGCTAATCCTAACTTCTTGAATGGCGCTACAAGGTATCTTTTTCTCTGATTAGAATAGCGGCGACAAAATAAAAAGAAATGCTCTACTGTTTCGATTACATTACAAAACATGCATAACGAGGATGCCTTGAGTCCAGCTTTATGGAAGTAGTAATTCAATTGCGGCATTCTCCATCGTAATCTGGTGTAAGAACCTTCTAACTGGCGAGTGTTCTCGCTGTGACTGTGCTGCGCACTCAGCGCAGGCCTGGCATTTTTTTTCCTTTTTTACAGCGAAAGCTGTTATGAGATCACAGCAGGGGCCGTTTTCGGCGCCGTAGTTGTCCGCCGCCGCCGCCGCCGGTGTCCGTAACCGTTATCGCTCGAAATAAGAAAATATTTCCAGGATGGAACGAGGTTCGAACCTGGGCCCTCTGCGTCGGAGCCCAGTATCCTACCTCAGAGCCATACCGGTGCTTCAAATCGCTTCGAAAAAAGACCCTATACAGGCTTCATCTCGGGAAGGAACCACATTAACATATGTAATGTAGCGAAGTAAAAGAGCAAAATAACAAGCAGGCGTCACACAACGCGAATTCTGTAACCATGCAGGCGTCACACAATGCGAATGGCGCAACTAGTGGGTTGTTGAATGCTTCCAACCCATTACAAAGGGCTCTGCCATAATTTTTCATCGTCATCAGCCACAGCATCAACGAAGTGCACATAATGACTTACAGGTGTTTAGCAGGTACCACGGTTCTCCAAAGAATGACGAAAAATTGCATAGTGGCTGCTTCCCTACTTCAAAAAAAGTTATGATGATTTATAACTTAGTGTGTTCCTCGCAAATGAACTTCTATTGGTTGCCAAGGAAGCCCATAACGCTCCCATGATCCATTTCCTCAGGGCCTCAATAAAGTTAATTCCCTCTCTCTATCTCTTTCTCACGTTAGCGTATGTTATAAAGCGTGGTGGGAGTGTGAAATAACGACCGGGCGTCACGCAATGAGAATTAAGTAACGAGTGGGTCCTTTAAAGCTTCCAACCCATTACAAAAGGCTCAGTCAGAATTGTTCATCGTCATCAGCCGTCGCATCAAGAAACTACACATAATGCCTTACAGATGGTACTTCGCTTCTCCGCACAATGACGAGTAATGTCGTGGTGGGTGTTTCCCAACATCACAAAAATTATGATTTGTGGCGTAGTGGGTACGTTGCTTGTGTACTTGTATTAGTAGCCACAAGAGAGTTTATAACGGGATCTAGAAATGTCGCTCTTCGAGCTTTCGCTGTGACTGTGCTGCGCTTTCCGCGGAGACCTGGCGTTTTTTTCCCTCATTCACCTCCATTTACCACTATGTTGTACATGTGTGTAAATGGAAATCAATAAATCAAATCAAATAAAATCAAGTAGGGAAGCAGCCACTATGCAATTTTTCGTCATTCTGCGGAGAACCGTGGTACCCGCTAAACACCTGTAAGGCATTATGTGCACTTTGTTGATGCTGTGGCTGATGACTATGAAGAATTATGGCATATGTAATAGCTTGGAAGCATTCAACGACCCACTCGTGGCGCAATTCGCATTCTGTGACGTCTGGTGACGGAATTCACGTTGTGTGACGCCTCGTTGTTATTTAACTCTTCTACCACGCTACATTACATATGTTAATATGGTTCCTTCCCGACATGAAACCTGTATAGGGTCTTCTTGCAACGCTGTTTGAAGCACCGGCATGGCTCTGAGGTAGAATACTGGGCTCCCACACAGAGGGCCCAGGTTTGAACCCCGTTTCTTCCTGGATATTTTTCCTTACTTATATTTTTCTTATTTCGCGTGATAGCGGTTACGGACACCGGCAGCGGCGGCGGCGGCGGACAACTGCGGCGCCAAGAACGATGGTTGTTGTGATTGCATAACAGCTTTCGCCGTAAAGGTGTCCCCGCCGGGAATCGAACGTATCACCTCTCGGTCCTCAATTCTGGCGGTTTGGGCGTGTTGGTATGACATGACCAATAAATTCTAAGCGCGCAAACAGACGAGGACAAAGAAGACGCAGGACACAGCGCCTGTGCTTCGTACGTGATATTTGTCCTCGTATGTTCGTGCGCTTACAATTTATTGCTCTCGGTGCTCGACGATAGGCGCCCGGCACTCTACAGACTAAGCTACCAAGGCAGATGCACGACACTCCACAAACGCGCGTCATATCTCTGACACATTCTCTCTCGCAAGGTGCTCTCTGTTGGAAGGGCTAAATCCCTTTGATCTTGAAAGTAGCGACACTCTCCTCCGAGCGCGCGTTTTTCTCCTCAATTCTCCTCGGATTTGTACCCTCCCATGGCGGGCGCGGTGCACACGGCACGCTGAGCCCTCCACTGGCTCGCTGCAGCCGCATTAGAATCACTGCGCTTGCTTGCTTCTTTGGCTCCTTGAAGCATTAAATGAGAATCTGTCTCTTAAGCAACAGACGTGACGAAAGTGGGCTTCCGAGAGAACAAAGTAACATATATATTTTTTGGGTCGAATCGATAAATACGAACGGAAGCGCTTCGAAAAACTGAGTATATCAACAGGCGGCTGAGCGGTTTACCTCTCCGTCGCCGCTCCGGCTGTCCGTTAGGCGGAGGTGTGTTAGGCACATATAATGTGAGCAGCATAATGTATAGGAGGGAATTTGTTTAATAATTGTGGTCTTGATGAGCTTAAAGAAGGCAGCCAAGAATAAATGTGGTGATTTACTAAAACTGAATTCGGCGAAACGAGTAGGCCCGAAGCCTTTTTGCGCCAATGCCGCTCTCAGACACGTACGCACGCACGCACATACACACGCGATACAGACACACGTGCGTACACACGCGATACAGACACACGTGCGTACACACGCAATACAGACACGCACTTACATACACACCCGATACAGACATGCACGCACTTACATGCAGACGCGATATAGACATGCACGCACATACATACACACGCGATATGGACACCCACGCACGTCCGTACATACATACAGACACGATACAGACACGCGCCTACATACACATACGTGCATACAGCACGCGATACACGCACGCACTCACGATGAATACACACCCGTATACACACGCGTTACGACACGCACAGCATATACATACATACGATACATACAGACATACTGCAGCTCATACATACATACATAATACATACATACAATACATACATACATACATACATACATACATACATACATACATACATGCACGCACATACACACGCGATACAGACGCGCACGCACGTACATACGTACACACACGATACAAACAGGCACGCACATATATGCACACGCGCATACACACATGATACAGGCACATACGCGCGTATACACACAAACGCACGCACGCGCAGGCGCGAACACACACACACACACACACACGTGCGTACACGCACGTACACATGCGCAATACAGACATGCGCAAACGCGCGCAGGCGAATACATGCACACATACACATACGCATACGTGCGCGCACACGCAGGTGCAAAGACGCACACGAACACACGCACACACATGCGCGCCCATGCACTCACACACGCAAACACGTGCGCACACGCACATACAAACGCAGGTGCACACATGCACACATACACGCACGCATTCACACATACACGGCGTGGATATAAGAGCGCCGCTACTTTCCAACATCGAGGGGCTTTAGGAAGGGTTAGGAAGGACTAGAGTTCATTGGGTATGACAGGGAGAGGCATTCGTCTTGCACTGGTCATAGAACAAGGTTCATTTACTGGCATGAGCTGCTGGCATCGTTGCAGTTTCGGGTGCCGTCACTGAAAACCAGCAGGACGTTTCCAGACATGATTACCCAAATTGTTTTTAACTCACCCATTGACGTGTCTACCGGTGGTGTGTAATGCCAGTTCTCATGTCATGGATGTTGTCATGGATGTTGTCATGGATGTTATGTCATGGATGTTGAGATGAGTGCAAGAGTAATGTTATTAATTCCTTCCATTTGGTCGTTTCTAGGGGTGTGCGAATATCAAACTTTTCAACTTCGAAGTAAATTCTAACAATGAAAACCAAGCGAGAATCGAATCCAATAGTTCTCGAATATTTTAGAATACGAAGAGTACAACCACACGCACGCACTTACATGCAGACGCGATACAGACATGCACGCACATACATACGCACGCGATATAGACACGCTTTTTAAAAATATTTTTTTGCCAACCTAACATGGAAAAGTAAGTTTGCTGTACATCAAATAATTTATAGGAGATTTGTGCATTGTGCAATCCTGTTGATATGCAGCACCACATATTCAATTATTTAATGTTGTCAGCAAGGATAGCTAAGTGCTTGGTATGTCGGAGAAGCAGTGACACCGTTGGGCTTGTCACCATTCCTCCAGACGATGAAAATAGTCGTGCTGTAGACAGTAGTGCTGATGTGTTAACAATATCTTCATAGCTTATTCCTCTAAGAATGCTTGCTCAATTGGTAGGCGCAATGACGACTGTTTGGCACTAGTTTCATTGAAGGTGCTCCGCCATAGAAAAACCTAGAATGACGCCGAGTTTCCTTGTATTGACACATTTCTTGTTCAATTTGCAAAACCTCCTCACTTGTTTCGGTGGTTTTGTTGAGTATAATTTCGGCACTCCGTTGCGACAACGTTCTCGGCTTCATAGACGATGCCATACTCTGCCCACTACACTTAAAGGGGTACTGACACGAACTTTCGCGGCCGAGATAGCCTGCGAGATCGATTCTCGTAAATATGCGTATATCACCTGCAAAATATCAACAGCGAATATAGCTTGGAAGGTACTTCAAATGAATTTTGAAGTTTGCATGAGCGATCGACACCCTCGGGCTATTCGACACCCTCAAAGGTGGCCCTGGTGACCCCCTACTTCCCTCACGTGACCACAGCTGCACACAAGTATGACGAAGTCATAGCCGCCATATTTTTTTTTTGCCGCGTTCGTTCCAGCAGCCTACTGGGCGGGCTGCTCGCGAACCCACGGAAGTGCGTCACAGTTCTGTAGTGCTGTCGTGATCGAGCGCTGCACCCGCTAGTGGGGGATAGATGCACCGGGGGGCTTGTTGTTTTGAAAACCGAAACTGACACTGGTCGGTAATGAGGAGCCTGTAATTAATTGTCTGTCGCGCGCTGCGGCAAACGATGTGCCGGTTTATGACGACTAACAGGCCCCCAGCAACACATTGAAGCAAGAAAACGCGGGGCCAAATTTTATGTCAGTACCCCTTAAATACTGGCACAACATTTCAAAAAGGCCACTTTTGCATGTGCGTTTCTTAGTGGTAGTGTGTATGGAAAGTGAACTAATTTGTCTATTTTTTTCATCAGTTTATCACAGCTATGTAATTCCTTGCGGTGATTTCAATACTTGTTATGGCCCTTTTGGGCTGCTCGAATACTTCGAATAGTAAAAATGTCTTGCGAATCAACCGAGTAGCGAATAATTCGAATTGAATATTCGAAGTTTGGAATATTCGGACACATCCAGTTATTTCACTGAAAAAAAAATTATATATATATATATATATATATATATATATATAGATGCTGAAATGAAGTGGTCGAACGAACGAAAACGATGCTTTATTGCCAACGTTGCGGCCGGGGACCGGCCTTCGTCAGGGCACACATGCCCTGGCATGTGTGCCCTGACTTTTGGCGAGGGATGTACCGCTACGTGCAGAAGTTCGTTCGCTCCTGCATCGATTGTCAGCGCCGCAAAGCTTCAACGCACCAGTCACCAGCAGGTCTACAGCCTTTACCTTGCCCTGACCGGCCGTTTGGGCGCGTTGGCATCGATTTGTATGGGCCACTTCCTCTGACGTCGGCTGGTAACCGCTGGTCCATCGTCGCTGTAGACCACCTTACGCGATACGCCGAAACTGCCGCCCTCCCCGCGGCTACAGCGCGCGATGTAGCCTCCTTCCTGCTCACCAGTTCATGCTGCGCCACGGTCCACCCCAGGAGCTGCTCAGCGATCGAGGCCGTGTCTTCCTGTCGGAAGTCGTCGAAGCCATCCTCAAAGAGTGCAACGTTGTTCACCGCAAAACTACTGCTTACCACCCGCAGACGAATGGCCTCAACCGAACGCTTTAAACCGCACGCTCGGCGACATATGTACGTCGCCGCCGATCACACAAATTGGGATTCGATTCTGCCTTTCGTCACCTCGCCTACATACCGCCCCTCAAAGCACCACTGGTTTCTCACCCTTTTTCTTATTGTACGGCAGGCACCCGTCGCACACAATCGACACAATCCTTCCATACACGCCGGATCGATCGGAGTGTGCGCCTATTTCTGCCACAGCCAGACTTGCTGAGGAGTGTCGCGAGCTAGCCAGGACCTTCACTACGCAGGACCAAGAGCGGCAGAAGAGCATTCGCAGTGCCACCAACACTTCTGCACCCACGTTCCTCCCTGGAGCGCTCGTATGGCTCTCGGTTCCTACCACTGCAGCTGGCCTCTCTTCCAAACTACTACCAAAATACGAAGGCCCCTACCGTGTCGTCGAACGCACATCCCGGTCAACTACCTGATTGAACCTATTGAACCATCTTCCGACATGCGCCGTCGAGGGCGCGACCAACGTTTATAGATACTTTTTCAGTTCCGTAACTCCTCCGCCGAAGGCGGCCGCCACTTTTACCCAGGCAGTGAGAGGGCGCCACAGTCGTGAATAGCGCTGTCGCGCGTGCGGGCACCCGTGTTCTTTCCCGTAGTGCTTCGCCGCGTGCGGGGCTGACATGGAATGTTTTTTCCTGGGTGTGTTGGCTGTGTATGCGCGAGGTTACTCTCGACGACTTCGTGAATTCAGACAACCGAGCATTCCTTGCCACAGGAAGTCAAGCAGTTTTCAAGCTTTGCGATGCCAACTTGTTTCGTGCCCGGCTGTGCCAGCGGTAGAAAAGCGGCACTTTTTTGCGCCGCCGCCCGATCCGCAGCATCTTGAAAGCTGGGTGCGAGCTATTTCTCACGCCGATAAACCGCGGAGAAAAACATGCAAGACCATATACCATAGCGACCAAGTTTAGCCACTTGTACCTTGCTTAGTGCATTTGAAAGCATCTGTGCCAAAAAAAAAAAAAAAAAAAGCGTAGTGAAGTCCTCGTCAGAAACATGCGATGAAAGAGAAAGTGTGCAACAGCTTATATCCATGCCATTCCGTGACCTCTTAG
>NC_051179.1:208366660-208389994 GCF_013339695.2 Rhipicephalus sanguineus
TTCGATGTCAGGGCGCTTTGCGTTATTTAGTTTATCAAAACAATAGTACATCGTAGCGCCAACTGCCATGCAGATACTGTGTGGCACCCACTTCTGCTCAGCCAACACATCTATAGCATGGGCTTTAATTTGTGAAGGGCAGCGAGACATACTAGCGTAAACGGTGCCATCTTGAGACTTGTTGTATTGACCATTGCGTCTGAAAGTGCAATATTGTCGCGAGAGGAAACGACAAGAGTCACCTCGGAACGAACGGTTGTTTTTTTCTTCTTTTCAGCCACAGCAGCCATGAACTTCTTTGTATCGTTTTGATGCCGCGGCTCCGAATAACAGTGAAAGCTTAGCCACAAATGTTTGTGACGGTTGAACAGCACAAGGAGGAGATAAAAGTAACGATAAAGAGATGGACAATGGTCCTGAAGGCAGACTCAACTCCACAAAGTTTGTGACTTGCAGTCAGTGCGACTGCTACGGCTTCATCCTAGAGAAGTGAACAACATCAGATGGGCGTGGTCTACGGGAATGGTGTGATGTGTCTGCTGGGACAACTTCGTAGTTGACTTCACCGAGGCGATGAAGAACCCTGTAGGGTTCACAATATCGGCATAACAATTTCTCTGAACGCCCTCGTTGACGTATAGGGGATTTTCTTGCCATTTAATCTTGCCTACGTAGAATACTTGGCCAGCTCATTGCTGATGCTTTAATGTTGCCTCTTTTAGCGCTTTGATATCTTAAGCAAACTGCACTGTCATACAACGCCAACGATCGTTTCAGTCAAGCTGAGTGCGGAAGTTTTTTTTTATGTTGTAGTTAACGCTTTCTTTCACATTCAGTAAGGTAATTATCACAGTAATCCTTATAACATATTAATATTTGGGGTTTAACGTCCCAAAACCACGATATCATTATGAGAGACGTCGTAGTGGAGGACTCCGGAAATTTCGACCACCTAGGGTTCTTTAACGTGCACCTAAATCTAAGTACACGGGCCTCAAACATTTTCGCCTCCATCGAAAATGCAGCCTTCAGGAAATCCTTATAGCCATAGGCGTGCGCAGGGTTCCGCATAATGGGGGGCAAAGGTTCATCGCAGCGCCCCCCCACCCTACTAAGTCAATGTATGGGGCAGATTTTGCGCCCCCCCCCCCCTTCCTTCGTAGGTGACTAGAAGGGTCAATGTACGGGCCAGATATTGCGAACCCCCCTCTTGGGTGATTAGGGGGGGCGGCCACCCCTCCCCTTCCCCCCCTGTGCGCACGCCTATGCTTATAGCAAATCTGCGTGCTAAATATTGAATAACCTACGTGTGTAGAGCGAGGCGCTTGGCAAATTCGAGTGACGACTTGTATAACGCTTGGCTTCGTCGTATCCCATTTGTCTGCGTCTTTTTCTCGCAGCTTGGCTGTTGCTAATGCATATTACGGCACCCGTTGAAAACCATAGGTCGTTCGAACCTTGTTTTGCGACCTCACAAGGAAATAATAAACGTCTCACCAGCATGCTGACGTTCAAGAGGAGTTCCTAGATTATCTCACGCACATACCACTCACTTAATTAGAGTGTACAGCCACTCGCCATCCGTGCTTAACATTTGCGCGTTGTTACTCTCCACGCTGTTTGTACACTCATGTGCCAGCAAGACATCCTTCATTTCCTCGTGTAGCGCCCCAGCCCTATTATCCCAGACACACCGTTGGCCTGGAGCCAATAATCTAGAGTCCTTTGCGGATGGCCACTGCCTGGCTGCGGTGCTAGAGCATTGCATGCCTTCTGCACGATCCTCTTGCGCAAAGGTTAAGGACAGGTCCCACACCCTCGCAAACGCGGAAATATGCGCTTGCTACGGGAGGCGCATTTCGTATTCCCTCCCGCCTCACTCACCGGCGACGAGCCAGCTGTGCACGCTGTCCGGTCCGTGTTGGGGCACGTGCGCACAGCCATTCCAACGTCGAACACGTGGGCCACTGGCCATGGCGATATCTCGTCTGGCAACTGCATATGACAGAAACAGGCAAGGTCATCATATTGCTGAGCTGGAGACTGGCAAGATGAAATAGCAAATAAAAGCTGCCAGCATTGCTTTACCCACAGTAAATGGTGATGAGCATAGCGCTTCCTCTTTGCAAATAAAAACAGACAGGCGCGATGCCTTGCACTGCAGGCATTCGAAAATTTCATCAGTGGAAGCCCGCAAGGAAAAGGAAGGTTCATAAGAGGAAAGGAAGTAGTCATGCACTCCTGTTGAGGCACAAAGCTGCAAAAAAGGGTGAATTAACTATTCCTCTTTCATCACTAACATTGCATCGTTTGAATAAATAGCGGACACTCGGCATTACCTTCTGTCGATAAACTTGGTTTTGAGGCTAATGAAAATGAATACTCCTCAGAGAGAGAAACATTCCATCTCGCAGGAGAAGGGTTTAAAGTTGAATACTGACACCACTAACTGCTAATTATACCATGTGGCTATTGGGAAATGCTAAACCTCTAGTTGTTATACAGAATTCGGAGGCCACAGTCGCCCTTTAAAAAAACGAAGTAGGCATCACTGCACTCTCTTGCGAGCTAATTAAGTCTTGCCTCATCAAATGCGTTAAAGGGACCCTGCAACACTCTTCCAAGTAACCATCGAATGGTTGTATTAAAGTAGCTTATTGCCTCACGAATGGAGCGCCTCAAAAATTTTTAGAATCCGTGAAGTACGAGCGGAGTTAGATTTGTCGCCCGCTGTAATTGCTCTCTCTCTGCTCTCGTCCTGACGAGCGCGCTGGAAGCTAAGCAGGGAGGGATCGCACGAGGGAAAGAAGTTAAGTCACGTGCGTCATTACCTTGGGCACCTTTTCCTCTTTTTTCGAATGCGCGGCTTACTTTCAGTGTGATCGCGAGCACGTGCGTGAGCACGGGGCGGCATCGCGCGTCGGCCGCGGTAACTGTGTAGCTCACAACGCTCAAATCAGCCGATGGCCGTGAAATTGGGTATATGGCGCGGTCATTTGGGTATATGGCATCATTTGTCGTGAGAATAGGGAACGATATCTTGGTGATTTTGTGAAATAATTGCAAACTCCAGGCCACGCGCTGGGCTTTAATGTTTGGCTCGCGTGTTCTCAGGAGCCTCGACTATCGATCGGCAGCATTTTCTGAGAATGTTGAAAAAGTGTTGCAGGAACCCTTTTAAGGCAAGGCGTACACACGAAAACGACAGCTTCTTTCAATAGTATCTTGTTGCTTTGCACACTGTCTTATAGCAACAGAAATCCACTGGGACGGTTTTTCGCCTTAAACTTCCAGGGGGATAAATTTGCATTTAGAGACAGAAATTCGTAACATGGGCAACCAGCACATCGCGCGGCTTCTCGAAGCAGGCGTTGAATATATATATATATGTTTATGTATATATATATATATATAGCAGATGTGTGAGCCCTCAGCAAAACCTCATCGAATTTTGTCTAGTAGTTGCAAATACATGCATGTAGATCAGGCACGTAGGCAAGGGGGGGGCCCGGGGGGCCCGGGCCCCCCCCGAAATTCGTCCACCCTTTTATGTTCCCGGGCAATTTTTTTCTTTTTGCCATGAAAAGACTTTCTTTCGAATAATTAGGCCTTGGCCCCCCCCCCGAAAAAAAATCCTGGCTACGTGCCTGTTCGTAGTCACTCACGATTTCGCCTAATTATTGGCAAAGGGTACCCTTATGGACGCAGCATTGAATAGGAGTACAAGAAATTGTGCTGCCGCCTCAACTTCGCACATAAGGGGCTTCGTAGTCGCTCACGATTTCGCCTAAAAATCGGCACGTGTGCTGCCGCCTCAACTTCGCACATAAGCGGCATCGTAGTCACGATTTCGCCTAAAAATCGTTAAAGGGTACCTTTATGAACGCAGCATTGAATACGAGTACAAGAAATTGTGCTGCCGCCTCAACTTCACACATAAGCGGCTTCGTAGTCACTCACGATTTCGCCTAAAAATCGGCAAAAGGTACCTTTACGAACGCAGCATTGAATACGATTACAACCCAGTGTCACTGCTGATGGAGCCACAGGCACACCTTACACACCTCAACCTCTATGCCTCAACTTCACACATAAGCGGCTTCGTAGCCAGTCACGATTTCGCCTAAAAATCGGCAAAAGGTACCTTTACGAACGCAGCATTGAATACGATTACAACCCAGGGTCACTGCTGATGGAGCCACAGGCACACCTTACCCGCCTCAACCTCTATGCCTCAACTTCACACATAAACGGCTTCGTAGCCAGTCACGATTTCGCCTAAAAATCGGCAAAAGGTACCTTTACGAACGCAGCATTGAATACGATTACAACCCAGGGTCACTGCTGATGGAGCCACAGGCACACCTTACCCGCCTCAACCTCTATGCCTCAACTTCACACATAAGCGGCTTCGTAGCCAGTCACGATTTCGCCTAAAAATCGGCAAAAGGTACCTTTACGAACGCAGCATTGAATACGATTACAACCCAGAGTCACTGCTGATGGAGCCACAGGCACACCTTACCCGCCTCAACCTCTATGCCTCAACTTCACACATAAACGGCTTCGTAGCCAGTCACGATTTCGCCTAAAAATCGGCAAAAGGTACCTTTACGAACGCAGCATTGAATACGATTACAACCCAGGGTCACTGCTGATGGAGCCACAGGCACACCTTACCCGCCTCAACCTCTATGCCTCAACTTCACACACAAGCGGCTTCGTAGTCACTCACGATTTCGCCTAAAAATCGGCAAAAGGTACCTTTACGAACGCAGCATTGAATACGATTACAACCCAGGGTCACTGCTGATGGAGCCACAGGCACACCTTACCCGCCTCAACCTCTATGCCTCAACTTCACACACAAGCGGCTTCGTAGTCACTCACGATTTCGCCTAAAATCGGCAAAAGGTACCTTTACGAACGCAGCATTGAATACGATTACAACCCAGGGTCACTGCTGATGGAGCCACAGGCACACCTTACCCGCCTCAACCTCTATGCCTCAACTTCACACACAAGCGGCTTCGTAGTCACTCACGATTTCGCCTAAAAATCGGCAAAAGGTACCTTTACGAACGCAGCATTGAATACGATTACACCCAGGGTCACTGCTGATGGAGCCACCGGCACACCTTACCCGCCTCAACCTCTATGCCTCAACTTCACACACAAGCGGCTTCGTAGTCACTCACGATTTCGCCTAAAAATCGGCAAAAGGTACCTTTACGAACGCAGCATTGAATACGATTACAACCCAGGGTCACTGCTGATGGAGCCACAGGCACACCTTACCCGCCTCAACCTCTATGCCTCAACTTCACACACAAGCGGCTTCGTAGTCACTCACGATTTCGCCTAAAAATCGGCGAAAGGTACCTTTACGAACGCAGCATTGAATACGATTACAACCCAGGGTCACTGCTGATGGAGCCACAGGCACACCTTACCCGCCTCAACCTCTATGCCTCAACTTCACACACAAGCGGCTTCGTAGTCACTCACGATTTCGCCTAAAAATCGGCAAAAGGTACCTTTACGAACGCAGCATTGAATACGATTACAACCCAGGGTCACTGCTGATGGAGCCACAGGCACACCTTACCCGCCTCAACCTCTATGCCTCAACTTCACACACAAGCGGCTTCGTAGTCACTCACGATTTCGCCTAAAAATCGGCAAAAGATACCTTTACCAACGCAGCATTGAATACGATTACAACCCAGTGTCACTGCTGATGGAGCCACAGGCACACCTTGCCCGCCTCAACCTCTATGCCTCAACTTCACACATAAGCGGCTTTGTAGTCACTCACGATATCGCCTAAAAATCGGCACGTGTGCTGCCGCCTCAACTTCGCACATAAGCGGCATCGTAGTCACGATTTCGCCTAAATATTGGCAAAGGGTACCTTTATGAACGCAGCATTGAGTACGAGTACAAGAAATTGTGCTGCCGCCTCAACTTCGCACATAAGGGGGCTTCGTATTCGCTCACGATTTCGCCTAAAAATCGGCACGTGTGCTGCTGCCTCAACTTCGCACATAAGCGGCATCGTAGTCACGATTTCGCCTAAAAATCGGCAAAGGGTACCTTTATGAACGCAGCATTGAATACGAGTACAAGAAATTGTGCTGCCGCCTCAACTTCACACATAAGCGGCTTCGTAGTCACTCACGATGTCGCCTAAAAATCGGCAAAAGGTACCTTTACGAATGCAGCATTGAATACGATTACAACCCAGTGTCACTGCTGATGGAGCCACAGGCACACCTTACCCGCCTCAACCTCTATGCCTCAACTTCACACATAAGCGGCTTTGTAGTCATTCACGATTTCGCCTAAAAATCGGCAAAAGGTACCTTTACGAACGCAGCATTGAATACGATTACAACCCAGGGTCACTGCTGATGGAGCCACAGGCACACCTTACCCGCCTCAACCTCTATGCCTCAACTTCACACACAAGCGGCTTCGTAGTCACTCACGATTTCGCCTAAAAATCGGCAAAAGGTACCTTTACGAACGCAGCATTGAATACGATTACAACCCAGGGTCACTGCTGATGGAGCCACAGGCACACCTTACCCGCCTCAACCTCTATGCCTCAACTTCACACACAAGCGGCTTCGTAGTCACTCACGATTTCGCCTAAAAAATCGGCAAAAGGTACCTTTACGAACGCAGCATTGAATACGATTACAACCCAGGGTCACTGCTGATGGAGCCACAGGCACACCTTACCCGCCTCAACCTCTATGCCTCAACTTCACACACAAGCGGCTTCGTAGTCACTCACGATTTCGCCTAAAAATCGGCAAAGGGTACCTTTATGAACGCAGCATTGAATACGAGTACAAGAAATTGTGCTGCCGCCTCAACTTCACACATAAGCGGCTTCGTAGTCACTCACGATGTCGCCTAAAAATCGGCAAAAGGTACCTTTACGAATGCAGCATTGAATACGATTACAACCCAGTGTCACTGCTGATGGAGCCACATGCACACCTTACCCGCCTCAACCTCTATGCCTCAACTTCACACACAAGCGGCTTCGTAGTCACTCACGATTTCGCCCTAAAAATCGGCAAAAGGTACCTTTACGAACGCAGCATTGAATACGATTACAACCAGGGTCACTGCTGATGGAGCCACAGGCACACCTTACCCGCCTCAACCTCTATGCCTCAACTTCACACACAAGCGGCTTCGTAGTCACTCACGATTTCGCCTAAAAATCGGCAAAGGGTACCTTTATGAACGCAGCATTGAATACGAGTACAAGAAATTGTGCTGCCGCCTCAACTTCACACATAAGCGGCTTCGTAGTCACTCACGATGTCGCCTAAAAATCGGCAAAAGGTACCTTTACGAATGCAGCATTGAATACGATTACAACCCAGTGTCACTGCTGATGGAGCCACAGGCACACCTTACCCGCCTCAACCTCTATGCCTCAACTTCACACACAAGCGGCTTCGTAGTCACTCACGATTTCGCCTAAAAATCGGCAAAAGGTACCTTTACGAACGCAGCATTGAGTACGAGTACAAGAAATTGTGCTGCCGCCTCAACTTCGCACATAAGGGGGCTTCGTATTCGCTCACGATTTCGCCTAAAAATCGGCACGTGTGCTGCTGCCTCAACTTCGCACATAAGCGGCATCGTAGTCACGATTTCGCCTAAAAATCGGCAAAGGGTACCTTTATGAACGCAGCATTGAATACGAGTACAAGAAATTGTGCTGCCGCCTCAACTTCACACATAAGCGGCTTCGTAGTCACTCACGATGTCGCCTAAAAATCGGCAAAAGGTACCTTTACGAATGCAGCATTGAATACGATTACAAACCCAGTGTCACTGCTGATGGAGCCACAGGCACACCTTACCCGCCTCAACCTCTATGCCTCAACTTCACACATAAGCGGCTTTGTAGTCATTCACGATTTCGCCTAAAAATCGGCAAAAGATACCTTTACGAACGCAGCATTAAATACGATTACAACCCAGTGTCACTGCTGATGGAGCCACAGGCACACCTTCCCCGCCTCAACCTCTATGCCTCAACTTCACACATAAGCGGCTTCGTAGTCACTCACGATATCGCCTAAAAATCGGCACGTGTGCTGCCGCCTCAACTTCGCACATAAGCGGCTTCGTAGTCAGGCACGTAGGCAAGGGGGGGCCCGGGGGGCCCGGGCCCCCCCCGAAATTCGTCCACCCTTTTATGTTCCCGGGCAATTTTTTTCTTTTTGCCATGAAAAGCCTTTCTTTCGAATAATTAGGCCTTGGGCCCCCCCCGAAAAAAAATCCTGGCTACGTGCCTGATGTAGATCAGGGTCAACTGTATGCATTGAACAGGATTCCGCGAGCGGGCAACTTATACGCATGCGGCCTCGGAGAACTTGAGGCTGAAGAGTAACAAAGAACGCAAGGTATGCGGGAACAATTTTTCGTTCTATTAAGAAATAACATTTCTTACAATATCCTGCATGGACGATTCTGAATTTGTCTCTAATAAAACTAACCCTTACTCATACGCGCAAGCATCACTCATTAATTATACATAAAATTGGTTTTGCTATCGCACTATTTCCTTTTCTCTTGCGCTCTTGTCATGAACAAAGGGGCCCATTTTGCAACTCCGGCGAGACTTACGGGGCCCCAGCTTTACATAACAACCAATGTACAGCCTTTCATGCAATAAGAAACTTGGATTCTGCGTGTGTGTGTGCGGGTAGAGGGGGAGGAGGGGCTTATGTGTGCCAAGAAATCTTATAATGATGACAAGCGGTGATAGGGCACTCAAAATAAATGTTGACCACACAAGCCCTTTGTAGAATTTACATGGTCCACAGCATTGCCCTGTGTGGCACATACGTCCTACTTCATGATTTCTGCAATTACGCTTATCAAGTTGTAGCTTCATTTATGAGAAAAATCGGCCGTACTTTTTATGCAAAACGGCTCGTTTTGTACAAGTCCAATCTGTTTAAACTGTTTTAAGCACGTCATTTCCTTACACGACGCGAAAAATTCAGCGATTTTTAATAGTGCACGCCGCGGTTGAAGATATTCACACACGAACCTTTTTATTTATTCATGTACCCCAAGGGCCCATGGGAGCATTACATGGGGGGGGGGGGGTAGTTACAATACTGTAGGGTTATGTTTACAAAAGAAATATTTACACCGAACATGAGAAAAAAGGAAAATCGAAAAAGCACAAGAAGTCTGCATACGAAGAAAGCATGTTAATACAATGTAGCCTTCAGTAAAGCATGAAACAAGGTATGCAATAATACACGTAATACTGGAACTAAACTAAACAAAAGAAAGCTACACAATCTTACACTTCTACATTCCACATCTCCTT
Organism: Rhipicephalus sanguineus; assembly: GCF_013339695.2. NCBI lineage: Eukaryota > Metazoa > Arthropoda > Arachnida > Ixodida > Ixodidae > Rhipicephalus > Rhipicephalus sanguineus. The sequence goes on from NC_051179.1 coordinate 208,376,040, forward strand.
TAATTTGCTAACGAATGTGTCGTGTCCGCGCACAGTTAAAAAATCGCTTGGTAGTTTATTCCAATGATATGTTGCAAGAAACAGTGGTGAGTCACCAAGGAAGTTAGTACGCGCAAACCTGGGTTGTATTTTGCATGCATGATCCAGGCGTGAAAAAACGCGGTGAGCTGGTTTAATCTGTGACTGTAAGAACAATGAATCACTGAAATAAAGCCTGTGGAAATCAGACAGCAGTGCGATAAGCCTACGCTTTTCTAGTGCAGGTAATTTCAATGAGGTTTTAATAGCTGTTAGGCTATAGACCCGTGAATATTTTCCTGGAGATAAGCGGGCTGCCTTGTTTTGGATGGCCTCAAGTTTATGAATTAGGTATTGCTGGTTAGGATTCCAAATAAGGGCGGCGTATTCCATTTCTGGGCGAACTAAAGTTACGTATGCGAGAAGTTTGGTGGACTGGTTAGCAGAGTGCAAGTTACGTTTAATGAATCCTAGGGCTCTTGAAGCCTTACTAGTTATTGCATCAACATGAGCATTCCATGAGATGTTGTGTGTAAGATGGACGTCTAAGTATTTATTGTAGACGCATTTTCAACCAGCATATTGTTAATCGTGTAAGAATGGAGCTCGGGGTTGGTAGTTCTCGTAAATTTAGTGTACTTCGTTTTTGAGACATCAACTTCCATTTGCCATTGATAGCACCAGCGGGTGATTTGGTTAATGTGAGACTGCAGTGCACTAACATCGGTATGGTTAGTAATTTGTCTGTAAATGACACAATCGTCTGCAAAAAGTCTGATTGGGGATGACAGGTGGTTACCTATATCGTTGACATAAATTAAGAATAAGATTGGCCCTAGCACGGTACCTTGCGGAACACCTGATTTTACATTTATTAATGGAGACAAAGTTACATTAACAAAAACGGACTGGTAGCGATCAGATAAGAAATTAGCAATCCAATTAGAGATCTTAGGGTTGATGTTCAGGGCATTGTCAATGAAATCGCCTTAATGTCAAAGAAATCGCTTTCAAGCATACTGCCGTGCTAACTAGCAACAGTTCAGGGAATTGGAATGTCCCAGAAAAAGATACGCTTTGTTACTGGCATTCCGTACACAGACAGCGTGCGGTGACGTTACGTTATCGACTGACATTGCTTGCATGGGAATGCTGCTGATATATTTGGTAGCTAGTCAGAAAGTGCAGCTTAGAAATGGATGAGTGCGTCACATGGTGCATCCGAAATGTGCTTGCACAATCCGTGCATGCGCGGACATCGTTTATTAAGAATAACTAGTGGGTTGTTTGTGTTGATTATTCATACAAGCACCGTCATCTCGGCACCTCCTATCCGGGTAACGGCACTGAGCTAGACGCCTGAAGCCAACGTACACAGTCTTACAAAAAAGTTATGTGATATCACACAAAGTGAGAAACGATTTCATGCGAAGCAGCCGGTGATTAGCTGCCTACGCTGCCTTTTTCTTTTTTGCTTTGAGTCAACCGTCACGCGGTGGAGCGACGTCTTTGTCTATTGACGCTTTGTCTAAATTAAGTAGCTGTGTACACATTGTGGACTTATCAGGAAGTTGGGCTACACTTCTAGGCGCCAGTTGGGCTACACTGGCGCCTAAAATGTAGCGTATTGTCCAACGTAATGTCAAACCACACTTCGCAGCACATACGCCACTTTAGTCGAAACGAAGTGCACGCTACGTTGGATGATGTGCATGTCGCAACCAGCGATAGTTGCCACTCCGGGGTTGAGCAAAGCTTGAGCCACAGGAGCACATATGTAATGTTCATTACGTTGTTATAAAGACGGATAGCCGCCACAGCAACTGTAACTGATATTGCCGCGGCACGACGCCTATATAGGGTCTTTCTCCCAAACAATTCCGAACGCTGGCGTTGCTCTGTCGTAGAATACTTGACTGCCACGCAGAATGTCTGGGTTCGAAACCTGCTCAAATCCTAATTTTGATTCTTTGCCTCCATCCCGATTTCTCACTCAGCGACAACGCCGCTGACACCGGCCCCAGATATTAGTCCTTAAGCAAGTTACGGAAATGCGGTGCGCAAATACGGTAAGGCAGTACGCTAGCGCTCCTCCTTTCCCGCAGGCACCCCCACACCACAATAGCGTTTTCAAAAATTACTGTTGGGTTGTCACACCTCATTGTTCCCTGTCAGCCTACGCAGTGTTAACGAGGAACCTGTCGTTCGATGGACCCACCGGCACTGGAACTGGGAGCGACTTAAGTACAACGAGCGGGAAAGGAGTAGTGTTACCGTACTGCATTACCGTACTTGCGTACAGTATCTCCGTAACATGCTATGAGACCATATTCTTTGACAAAGGATCCATAATGCTATCGCGTTCTGATTTCGATTGTCTATTCTCACCGTTCCTGGGTTGACCCAGACAAGGGAATCACCTGCAGCTCATACCCGCATTTCACGTGCCATGGTTTTCGGGTATGTGCCACACGTAACTGTGGGAAAGGGTTTGATTGCGTAGGCGACACGCATGTCATGTTATTCATGTCATGACCTGTCAGCCAGGTTCGTCATCCACGCATACCCTCCTGTGGCAATTTTGGTATATACCAAGTAAAGAAGGTAACCATGAGAGCACCCATATATAGGCGGCTAGATAGATAGATAGATAGATAGATAGATAGATAGATAGATAGATAGATAGATAGATAGATAGATAGATAGATAGATAGATAGATAGATAGATAGATAGATAGATAGATAGATAGATAGATAGATAGATAGATAGATAGATAGATAGATAGATAGATAGATAGATAGATAGATAGATAGATAGATAGATAGATAGATAGATAGATAGATAGGAACGGCCGAGGTGTCTTTGATTCGCTAAGGTAGGATTCGCATTTAACACACATTTCAAGATGGCTCTTCGAACCAATGTTACCACGGAACGCACCGAATACAGAAATGAAGCGCACACAAATCACGTAAGGGATCAGTGCTAGAAAACTGACAGCGAACACGATCGCATCGCTCAACCTACATTCATTCATTCAAAGAAATTTACTGAAAGGTCCAGCGAGCTTGTGGGACGGGCAAAAGGTCCCGCCTAGGTGACGGCCAGGAGACCTTGAGTCCTGGCGCTAAACCCACACCTTTAAAATATTTCATGGGCAGGTTGTAGAATATTGAGAATATGTGCACATCGTCATTGTTTTCCACGCCTTTTCGCTGGAATGAAACAGAGTTAGATTTCTTAATGACTCGGACAAACGACGTGCGGCAGGGGCGTAGCCAAGGGGGGGGGAGGGGGGGTTGGGGGGTTCAAACCCCCCCGAAATTTTTCAGTTTTGCTTGCGTATATATACACGCACACATACATAAAGTATGGCTGAACCCCCCCCCCCCCCGAAAAGAATTTCTGGCTACGCCCTGATGTGCGGTCATGTTCCTTATGGGTTCAGCGCTGGTGTACATTTTCTTCATACTAGTAAATCAGGACTTCGCCGATACATTGTAGTCATCGTTGCGATACTGTTAAATTTGAGTATTACATGATTTATATATAATTGGTGATAAATCATCTGTTATTCGCGCACTTTCCTGGACATTAGGGAAATCTTTTGAACCGGCATGAATGTCAGCGGAATCCACAGTTTTACCAAAGGCACATCCGCAATTCATGCACAATATTTGCTCAGCCATGTACCGCATGTGCTCAGTCATTTACTGGCGCCACTAGACGACTCAGCTCCTTTTATACCAGAGATAAAAGGAACGGCTTCTGTTCGCCGTTATGGTCTACATTTAAAAGGAACGGTTCCTCCTGCTCCAGTAGCACTTACACTGTAGAATGTCTTATATGTCACCTCTTCTCGGTTGTGCGGCTCCTCCACTGTTCACTCAGGATTGTGAGGCCATGGTGTTGCAGAGTCTCTGCCACGGACCTGCATGGTGTGATAGCTGCAAAAACAACAGATGCTATGATGCGAACTTGAACTTCATTCTGAATTTCTTTATTCTTTATTCGGCACATGCCAACAGATGACGTACCTTGGCGGCAGATCACCAGCGAATACAAAAGCACAAACTTACTATCGAAGTCGAACTTGATTTGGGGCAGCGCTAAAAAACACTACTATGTGTCTTTGTCCGTGTGTTTTTTAGCGCTGCCCCAAATCAAGTTCGACGATGAACCAGCTCGCCCAAACCAAGTTTTGCTACTATCTAAGCACAGGGCATAATTGGCACAATGGAGCAAGCGTACTATATATATATATATAAATATATATATATATATATATATATATATATATATATATATATATATATATAAACAATGAAGTGCTAACAAAGGACCCGGAAGTAAAAGTTCAAAAAAATCAAGCACGTAGGAAAACTTGTTCTGTAAAGGACTGACGTTTCGGCCGCGGGACCGGCCTTCGTCGGACCGGACTCCGACGAAGGCCGGTCCCGCGGCCGAAACGTCAGTCCTTTACAGAACAATTTTTCCTACGTGCTTGATTTTTTAAATGCGAAGCATTTCTTAGCGAACCTTTGGCACATTGAGCGTTTCTATCTACGTATCTATCTATCTATCTATCTATCTATCTATCTATCTATCTATCTATCTAGCCGCCTACGTCTGGGTGTTCTCATGATCGCCCCCTTAGCTTGGTGTAGACCACAATTGGCATGGGAGGGTAACAGGATTTGACGAATATGACTGTCGGGTCATGACATGAATAACGTGACAATCCTGTCGCGTACGTCGTCAAACCCTTTCCCTCAAGACACGTGTGGCACATACCCGTTTACCACGGGCGGCGGTGTACGTGTATGCGCCACAGGTGATTGAAAGTTTATATCTACCCAGGAACGGCGAGAACAGACATTGATAACTTAAATGCGCGAGCGTTAAGAAACACCGACATCGGCAGCGTTGCCCGGACGAATGGAAAGAATGAAAATTATGATCCCAGCAGGAATCGAACCCAAGCATTCTGCGTGGCAATCAGGTATTCACCACAGAGCCACAACATGTCTAAAAACTGATTTGGAAAAACAGCCTATGCAGGCGTATTGTCGCTGCAACGTAAACTGTAGGTGTGGTGCTGGCTATCTAACTTTACAAGAAAGCGATAAACACTACATGATACTCCTACGATGTGTATATACTCCTACGATACAGGCGTCATATCAGATTAACGTCGGTAGTTCCAGTGTTGGCTCCGCTTTTATAGCAGTGTAATAAACATTGCAATTGTATAACTATGATTCAGCAAGCTATATTGAAGCATTGCTCCGACCCCGGAGGAATACATTAACGAAAGTTACGTATGATGTTCACATCATCGCACCGTAAAGTGCACTTAGTCCTCAAGAACGACGCGGTGTCCTCTTCATTTCTTAGGCTGGGCGATGGACTCACGCTGACCGAGGATGATACCAGATTTAATGACAGCCGCATTGTAGACTAAGCTACGTAGGCTACATACGCTCAGGTGGTCTAGGAATACGACAAGCGCCATCCTCTGATATTGGTCTACGTAGCACTATCCAGGCCTACCGGCCTCGATGGCCTATATCGACAGACAATCTGTCGACTAAATGACCGAGCCATTCACAATTTTCAACAGCTGAACTGTACCTCATAACTCAGTACACATGGACCCCTCGTCCCGCTATCACGACTGGATCCGATAACAAGTGATGACCAGCTGCTGGTGCTCACTGATCACGGCGATGTTGACCTTGTTCAAGATACTGCCAAGAACCTCTTCCACACATGCACACGGGTTCGTGAAACGTGCGTGCGTTTTCCATCATAAGGGACAAGTATAAGCACTACATATCAGCTTACCGCTTCTGGTGTTGGTAATACCCACGTTGCCGTTGGCAGCGTTACCCAAGTGTAAACAACTGGTTATAAAACACATATGCGGCTGTTCAACATATATGTGTGCGTATAAAATTTATACAAATCTTTAGCGTCATTTTGTAACGCTTCGCTCAGTAAAAAAAATTACGCCACTGTCACCTTCCCACCGCATGCTTCGCATAACATCGACTCCCACGGTACGTGGGATCTGCAAATTTTGAAACTATATATATATATATATATATGCATATATATATATATATATATATATATATATATATATATATATATATATATATATATATATATATATATATATATATATATATATACGGAAGAAGCTTTTCCAATGGGCCAAACGTACTTGGGAAGAGAAGAGACACAACTAAGCGGTTGTCTTAATTTTATTTGCCAACGGTTTCGACCGGAGGACCGTTCTTCGTCAGGGCTGACGAAGACCGGTCCTCAAGGTCGAAACTATTGGCAAATAAAATTAAGACAACCGCTTAGTTGTGTATCTTCTATATAATATATATATATATATATATATATATATATATATATATATATATATATATATATATATATATATATATATTACTTAAGACGTTTATTGACGGCGAGATTGACGGCGACGATGCACAACGACAGAGCGCAGGACATCGCAGACTCTCACGAGCACGAGCACGAGGGGCGTGTTCTCCGAGGAGAGGCGAAGAGGGTGACCCACTAGGAGGCGCTTGAGAGGACGACCCATTAGAGCTTTCCAATGCTTCTCTACAATTACCCCGGGTACGAAAAGGGAGCCGCCTGGCGACCTAACAGCTGGTCACTATGAGCGGATCATGGTAGGGCTTGAGGCGCTCCACGTTCACAATGTCGCGCCCAACGTTTATAGATACTTTTTCAGTTCTGTATCTCCTCGCGGCGCGCGTAGGGAGGAGGCGGCCTGTCGCCGCACCCGCCACCACAGCGCTACAGTCGCGCTTTGCGCTAGGAGAGCGAGGGTCGTCTGCTAGCACGAAGGGCTTCTTCGCATCAGCTATTGCACACGGCTGAATGAGAATTGTGCGAACACTGTACTTGGTCTTTACTCTTCTACTTAACATTAATTGTACATTTACTTCAATTTGTGCGCGTTATATTGCTCACAAACTTGAAAAGACCTGTACAGACACGCTTCGCAGGCGTCAGTTTTGGGCAATGACAACGTGCTCGCTTCGCTCTGCGCCTTTCCATGTCCGTTTCGTTAACACTACACTAGTTTGGCTATTGAGCATGCTGCAAAAATAAGAATTTCAAACGTAGAAAACTAAGGGTTACATAACATCTCTCAAACACGGGGAAATTTACAACATTTTGTAGTACGAATCAAACATTGCTCTATCAACATACTCGAATTATTCGCCGAGAATATTTCGCGGTTGGCAAGCGTGTCCCGGATTTCGCGAGAACTGACGGACACATATTTCAGTAATTCTAGTGCGTTCATTAACACGAAAAAATGTGGTCTAGCCAAGAGCACACCATGTTCTGTGCGTAATAATTTTGCAACTTCGCGTTATGTGACGTTTTCGAAAGCTTTGCATTGTACGAAATGATTATGCGCATTTGTATTGTTTCAAAACGACAAGCAACATGCATTTTGGTCAATTAATGCGAACATGGTGGCATCGCAAAAAATATTACATGCATTGTGAAAGCAAACCGAGATCCTTGGTATGCAAAAAGAACGTGGAAATTTTTTACACGCCTAGATACTGCACAGCATTGTTGGCAGGCAGTAGCATAACGAGGCATTATATTCGGGGAGGGAGGGAGGCAGGCCCGTAGCCGGGGGGGAGGCCCTAGGGCCCCCCCGCCTCAAAAAGTTTGAAGTGTGTGTTTTTACCAAAAATAAATAATAAAAATAGGTGTTGTTCTCAAATAGTCAAGGTTTTCAGCAAGTACCCCCCACCCCCCCCAAAAAAAAATTCCAGGCTACGGACCTGGGGGGGGGGGGGGGTCAATCACATTTTTTGTGTGTTCGTGCGTGTGTTTGTAAGAGTGCGTGGATATATACACATGCAAAATCGAAAATATCGGACGAGGAAGTTTGACCCCACCCCCTTCCTGGCTACGCTTGTGTTGGCAGGTTTGCTGCCAGCTAATTGTTAAAGGGGTCATGAAGCACCCCTTGGGCTGATTGAAAAAACACATCCTGCGGAAAGCTGACACGGCTATGAACTGCTCTGCCAAATATACAGTCGTGCGCGCCGCGTAATGGCCACAAGCGGAGCGCGAAGTTGCCGTTTCCCCAGGCACCCTCTTTTCAAACAGAGGCCGGTTCTCACTCTCGTCGGTGGGCGGGGCGTCTGTCCGCTGTACGTCGCAAAGACATAGCATGCTTATTGGCCGATAGCCGACGTAAATCGAGAGCGGCGTTCGGATCAGATGCGCTTCTTGCCGCGGAATGCCGCCACTTGCCGGCGCCGCACTCGCGTAAGCGAATCACAGCGGGAGAGCGATCGCGTTTCATGACGCGCGCTGGCGTAACTTTTTTCCCCCATGCCATCCCTCCCTGTCTAGCTTCCAGTGCGCTCGTCGGCACGAGAAAAGAGAGAAAGCGCTGGGAGCGTGCGCCAAACCCCCGTAACTCCGCTGATTCTTGACGGATTCGAGAAAATTTTGCGGCAATCGATTCGGGAGGCAGTACACTCCGATACTGAGGCCATTAGATCATTACTTGGAAAAGTGGTTCATGACCCCTTTAAAGCTTGCTTTCTTGCGCTCTCTCTATGCCCTAATGGTACTGCTGTTTTCCAAGCATTTGGCTTGCGCAAAGAAGTGCATGGGAGTAAATAAAAGTGAAGCCAACAGTGTTTGTGCCTCTCATTATAAGAGCATTCAGCACACCCCCAAAACAGGTCACCAAAAAATGTGTCCTTGCTAGCATGCTTGATAGCACGCTCTGCGTACGTGCTTACGTGCAAGCAGTTTCTCTGAAAGGCCACCACTGACACATTCGCGCACAGTGACCAGCATGGACTCAAGCGGCAGGGAATCCCGCCTACCAAGGGGCATCGTATTGCGGACCTCGCAACGCGTTGTTTTCTTCAATTTGAAAGCCACGTAGCCTGCCAGGTAACAAAAGGCCGTTGCTTCTGGTAATGGTGCACAGTACCCACGGTCGTCAGAAGCACCTAAGAGGTCACGGAATGGCATGGATATAAGCTGTTGGCACACTTTCTCTTTCATCGCATGTTTCTGGACGAGGACTTCACTACGCTTTTTTTTTTTTTTTTTTTTTGCACAGATGCTTTCAAATGCACTAAGCAAGGTACAAGTGGCTAAACTTGGTCGCTATGGTATATGGTCTTGCATGTTTTTCTCCGCGGTTTATCGGCGTGAGAAATAGCTCGCACCCAGCTTTCAAGATGCTGCGGATCGGGCGGCGGCGCAAAAAAGTGCCGCTTTTCTACCCGCTGGCACAGCCGGGCACGAAACAAGTTGGCATCGCAAAGCTTGAAAACTGCTTGACTTCCTGTGGCAAGGAATGCTCGGTTGTCTGAATTCACCGAAGTCGTCGAGAGTAACCTCGCGCATACACAGCCAACACACCCAGGAAAAACATTCCATGTCAGCCCCGCACGCGGCGAAGCACTACGGGAAAGAACACGGGTGCCCGCACGCGCGACAGCGCTATTCACGACTGTGGCGCCCTCTCACTGCCTGGGTAAAAGTGGCGGCCGCCTTCGGCGGAGGAGTTACGGAACTGAAAAAGTATCTATAAACGTTGGTCGCGCCCTCGACGGCGCATGTCGGAAGATGGTTCAATAGGTTCAATCAGGTAGTTGACCGGGGATGTGCGTTCGACGACACGGTAGGGGCCTTCGTATTTTGGTAGTAGTTTGGAAGAGAGGCCAGCTGCAGTGGTAGGAACCGAGAGCCATACGAGCGCTCCAGGGAGGAACGTGGGTGCAGAAGTGTTGGTGGCACTGCGAATGCTCTTCTGCCGCTCTTGGTCCTGCGTAGTGAAGGTCCTGGCTAGCTCGCGACACTCCTCAGCAAGTCTGGCTGTGGCAGAAATAGGCGCACACTCCGATCGATCCGGCGTGTATGGAAGGATTGTGTCGATTGTGTGCGACGGGTGCCTGCCGTACAATAAGAAAAGGGTGAGAAACCAGTGGTGCTTTGAGGGGCGGTATTGTAGGCGTAGGTGACGAAAGGCAGAATCGAATCCCAATTTGTGTGATCGGCGGCGACGTACATATGTCGCCGAGCGTGCGGTTTAAAGCGTTCGAGTGAGGCCATTCGTCTGCGGGTGGTAAGCAGTAGTTTTGCGGTGAACAACGTTGCACTCTTTGAGGATGGCTTCGACGACTTCCGACAGGAAGACACGGCCTCGATCGCTGAGCAGCTCCTGGGGTGGACCGTGGCGCAGCATGAACTGGTGGAGCAGAAGGAGGCTACATCGCGCGCTGTAGCCGCGGGGAGGGCGGCAGTTTCGGCGTATCGCGTAAGGTGGTCTACAGCGACGATGGCCCAGCGGTTACCAGCCGACGTCAGAGGAAGTGGCCCATACAAATCGATGCCAACGCGCCCAAACGGCCGGTCAGGGCAAGGTAAAGGCTGTAGACCTGCTGGTGACTGGTGCGTTGAAGCTTTGCGGCGCTGACAATCGATGCAGGAGCGAACGAACTTCTGCACGTAGCGGTACATCCCTCGCAAAAGTCAGGGCACACATGCCAGGGCATGTGTGCCCTGACGAAGGCCGGTCCCCGGCCGCAACGTTGGCAATAAAGCATCGTTTTTCGTTCGTTCGACCACTTCATTTCAGCATCTATATATATATATATATATATATATATATATATATAATTTTTTTTTCAGTGAAATAACTGGATGTGTCCGAATATTCCAAACTTCGATATTCAATTCGAATTATTCGCTACTCGGTTGATTTCGCAAGACATTTTTACTATTCGAAGTATTCGAGCAGCCCAAAAGGGCCATAACAAGTATTGAAATCACCGCAAGGAATTACATAGCTGTGATAAACTGATGAAAAAAAATAGACAAATAGTTCACTTTCCATACACACTACCACTAAGAAACGCACATGCAAAAGTGGCCTTTTTGAAATGTTGTGCCAGTATTTAAAGGGGTACTGACATAAAAATTTTGGCCCCGCGTTTTCTTGCTTCAATGTGTTGCTGGGGGCCTGTTAGTCGTCATAAACCGGCACATCGTTTGCCGCAGCGCGCGACAGACAATTAATTACAGGCTCCTCATTACCGACCAGTGTCAGTTTCGGTTTCAAAAACAACAAGCCCCCCGGTGCATCTATCCCCACCTAGCGGGTGCAGCGCTCGATCACGACAGCACACAGAACTGTGACGCACTTCCGTGGGGTTCGCGAGCAGCCGCCCAGTAGGCTGCTGGAACGAACGCGGCAAAAAAAAAATATGGCGGCTATGACTTCGTCATAACTTGTTGCAGCGTGGTCACGTGAGGGAAGTAGGGGGTCACCAAGGGCCACCTTTGAGGGTGTCGATAGCCCGAGGGTGTCGATCGCTCATGCAAACTTCAAAATTCATTTGAAGTACCTTCCAAGCTATATTCGCTGTGATATTTTGCAGTGATATACGCATTATTTACGAGAACTCGATCTCGCAGGCTATCTCGGCCGCGAAAGGTCGTGTCAGTACCCCTTTAAGTGTAGTGGGCAGAGTATGGCATCGTCTATGAAGCCGGAGACGTTGTCGCAACGGAGTGCGAAATTATACTCAACAAAACCACCGAAACAAGGGAGGAGGTTTTGCAAATTGAACAAGAAATGTGTCAATACAAGGAAACCGGCGTCATTCTAGGTTTTCTATGGCGGAGCACCTTCAATGAAACTAGTGCCAAACAGTCGTCATTGCGCCTACCAATTGAGCAAGCATTCTTAGAGGAATAAGCTATGAAGATATTGTTAACACATCAGCACTAATGTCTACAGCACGACTATTTTCATCGTCTGGAGAATGGTGACAAGCCCAACTGGTGTCACTGCTTCTCCGACATACCAAGCACTTAGCTATCCTTGCTGACAACATTAAATAATTGAATATGTGGTGCTGCATATCAACAGGATTGCACAATGCACAAATCTCCTATAAATTATTTGATGTACAGCAAACTTACTTTTCCATGTTAGGTTGGCAAAAAAATATTTTTAAAAGCGTGTCTAGATCGCGTGCGTATGTATGTGCGTGCATGTCTGTATCGCGTCTGCATGTAAGTGCGTGCGTGTGTTGTACTCTAGTATTCTAAAATATTCGAGAACTATTGGATTCGATTCTCGCTTGGTTTCATTGTTAGAATTTACTTCGAGTTGAAAAGTTTGATATTCGCACACCCCTAGAAACGACCAAATGGAAGGAATTAATAACATTACTCTTGCACTCATCTCAACATCCATGACATAACATCCATGACAACATCCATGACAACATCCATGACATGAGAACTGGCATTACACACCACCGGTAGACACGTCAATGGGTGAGTTAAAAACAATTTGGGTATCATGTCTGGAAACGTCCTGCTGGTTTCAGTGACCAGGCACCCGAAACTGCACGATGCCAGCAGCTCATGCCAGTAAATGAACCTTGTTCTATGACCAGTGCAAGACGAATGCCTCTCCCTGTCATACCAATGAACTCTAGTCTTCCTAACCCTTCCTAAAGCCCTAGATGTTGGAAAGTAGCGGCGCTCTTATATCCACGCCGTGTATGTGTGAATGCGTGCGTGTATGTGTGCATGTGTGCACCTGCGTTTGTATGTGCGTGTGCGCACGTGTTTGCGTGTGTGAGTGCATGGGCGCGCATGTGTGTGCGTGTGTTCGTGTGCGTCTTTGCACCATGCGTGTGCGCGCACGTATGCGTATGTGTATGTGTGCATGTATTCGCCTGCGCGCGTTGCGCATGTCTGTATTGCGCATGTGTACGTGCGTGTACGCACGTGTGTGTGTGTGTGTGTGTGTTCGCGCCTGCGCGTGCGTGCGTTTGTGTGTATACGCGCGTATGTGCCTGTATCATGTGTGTATGCGCGTGTGCATATATGTGCGTGCCTGTTTGTATCGTGTGTGTACGTATGTACGTGCGTGCGCGTCTGTATCGCGTGTGTATGTGCGTGCATGTATGTATGTATGTATGTATGTATGTATGTATGTATGTATGTATGTATGTATGTATGTATGTATGTATGTATGCGTGCATGTATGTATGTATGTATGTATGTATGTATATGCGTGCGTGTCCGTAACGCGTGTGTATACGGGTGTGTATTCATGTGCGTGCGTGCGTGTATCGCGTGTGTATGCACGTATGTGTATGTAGGAGCGTGTCTGTATCGTGTCTGTATGTATGTACGGACGTGCGTGGGTGTCCATATCGCGTGTGTATGTATGTGCGTGCATGTCTATATCGCGTTGCATGTAAGTGCGTGCATGGTCTGTATAGGGTGTGTATGTAAGTGCGTGTCTGTATTGCGTGTGTACGCACGTTGTGTCTGTATCGCGTGTGTACGCACGTGTGTGCTGTATCGCGTGTGTATGTGCGTGCGTGCGTACGTGTCTGAGAGCGGCATTGGCGCAAAAAGGCTCGGGCCACTCGTTTCGCCGAATTCAGTTTAGTAAATCACCACATTTATTCTTGGCTGCCTTCTTAAGTCAGCAAGACAAATATTAAACAAACCCCCTATCCATTATGCTGCTCACATTATATGTGCCTAACACACCTCCGCCTAACGGACAGCCGGAGCGGCGACGGAGAGGTAAACCGCTCAGCCGCCTGTTGATATAATCAGTTTTTCGAAGCGCTTCCGTTCGTATTTATCGATTCACCAAAATAGATATGTTACTTTGTTCTCTCGGAAGCCCACTTTCGTCACGTCTGTTGCTTAAGAGACAGATTCTCATTTAAGCTTAAAGGAGCCAAAGAAGCAAGCAAGCGCAGTGATTCTAATGCGGCTGCAGCGAGCCAGTGGAGGGTCAGCGTGCCGTGTGCACCGCGCCCGCCATGGGAGGGTACAAATCCGAGGAGAA
>NC_051179.1:208390094-208421689 GCF_013339695.2 Rhipicephalus sanguineus
TTTTCGATCCCCCAAGTGTGTGCTCACTGCGGATCAGAGTGGAACGATTCGCATATGTCAGAACGCAGACTGCGGGGTATTACGATTAGCCACTGGCGGCCGTCGCCGATAATGCGTCGGTGAGGAGGTCGCGCGAACGGCGAAATGTGGTCTTGACGACGCAACGCGCGAGTGGATGGTGTTGCCGATGTGTATCTCAGCAAGTCTATCAATGAGGCGACCCATTACATAGTCTTCCAACGCTTCGCTACATATATATAGATATATATATAATATTTAATATATAATATATATATATATATATATATATATTCTATATATATATATATATATATATATATATTGTCGCGGGGTCGTGAGTCGACGCATGCATGCAGCAGTCGGCGGTCCGAGATGAAACTATTTCGCCGAACTTGTGGACGGGAAATAGAAAGTCAAACAGCAGCAATACACACCATACAATACACACTGATAGCGCGAACAGAGCGTTCGACCGTCGATAATTACTCAGCGCTACGGCGCGTCGGCATTTCATACATGCGACTACGAACATCCAGCCTTATCGCTGGGGCCGCGTTAGTTCCAGAAAAAAACTCGCTGTTCGCGTTTTCCGCGCTCAAAGTCTAACAGATTATCCCAAGGTAATCTGGAACGTTCCTCAGACATTCTGGCGCGGTTTGCGCAAGGCGTAGTAACGCGTATAAGGGGGTTTTAACATAAGCATAGGAAATAGAGAGCGCGTGTTGGCAATATACATATGGGACATATCCCCCCAATATCGTAATCCTATTGCTAGAAGAGAGCTCACACAGTTCTACTGCTGATGTATGATGATGGGCCGTGACGTTAAGCAGCCCTCCATGAAACGTGTTCTTCATGAAAATAAAAGCGAAAGTGGGAGTATTGTCACTTTTTATGAGCATCGACATCGTTGCCGCAACTCGTGCACTTTTTCATCGCGCAGCTCTGCCTTTCGAGACGATTTCGAAATGTTTCTTGATCATGGGTTTCCTATAACGTCACGCAGAAAATGCTGCCCCTTTATGAAGCGCCCGTACACACTACATGATCTGACACGTTCGCATCAGCACACGTTCCTGCGCGTATAAGCAAAAAAACAACTACAAAATGCAGGAGGGACAGCCTTTAATGGCTCCGCCACAATTATACCTGCCGTGCGTCGTATCGCTTGGAACTTCGCCACCGCGCTCTCAGTTTAGTGTCAAGCGCGATCCTTGGAAAGAGATTGGGAGTGTCGCTTTTCATCCGATAATAGCATCGTCAACCACGGGCGTTGTAAACATCGCGAGAACACTGTGTATGTCTGCCTTAACTGGATGCTTTTTTCGATTTGTTTCTACACTACGGTTGTCGAAAGCAGTGCAACGAAAAATGGCAGCATGTCTTCATAATTTAGGGAGGTTTAGAACGGCGAACGCCCATCATTTTTTTTCATACTAAGAGCCGTACTGTGGGCCATATTGCTTGATAATATCACAATTAACGGATTATTAATACATCACATTTCCATATTCCGCAGTCCAGGTCATAAAGCTTCATTAGAACGCGGCAAAACGCGACCTTCTATACGGAAGTATGCCAGAGTGATAACTTTCAGGCTATAACAGTGCAAGGCAGCCCTGGTAGTGAAAATAATAACGTATGAACCACAATCTGCACACTTAGATTGGTGTGTTAAATATGACCCTTTAAGAACGCCGCTTGAAATAGAAAAATTAGGTACGCCTAATGCATAACACTCGATGGAACTGGAAGTTGATTTGATTGCAGTGCTTGAGAAGTCGGTCTGAGCGGGTAGGTGCCATCACGGTTTCCATGCATATTTGCAGTGGATGACATTGTTAAAGAGAGAGCATAATTAAAGTAGTAATTTTCAGTGCATTGATGATGCACCGTAGATATATAACGGACGCGTGCTACGGACGCGCGCTGCCCTGGAAAGAAGGGAGGCCTACCCAGTCCAGTTATGCGTGACATATGCTATTCTTGCCCTGACGGGCGTTTTTCCTAATGTAGCATGAAAACGCCTATTGAGAAGGTTATTTTTGGGGATTGTTCGAGAAGTTCAGTATTATTTTGCCTGATAGCCTGCAGCATACTAGCTCGTCTTGAGACGGTTCGATGTTCATTGTACCGCATGTTTTTATTACTAGAGCGACATTCCTAATATCCACTGAAATATCACGCCTTCCACCTAAGATTACCGATAATTTCAATTCTCATGGGACGCGAGCAAATCTTTTAATGCCAGGTCACTCTAAAAAGCATCCGCTCAGTGAATTTATACTGCATACCTCGTTTCTCATTAACAAAGCTCTGTGCAGTTTTCAATGTACTAGACTCAACTGATCCCTTTTTAAAATCATTCCACTTTTTTCTCCTTTCCAAGAACGCTTATTTATTCACAAGGCCGACCGATAAGCCGGGTCTCGCTTTAACAACATCAACCTTTTGCCTGTTGGAGCCTGTCATGTTTGCTCAAGACGTGGTGTTATACTAACTGCTCCAAACAATTCTTTGAAGCTTCCGAAGATTAAGGTCTTAGAGTTAGTGACTACAGGGAAGAATTTTCGAAAATGCTAGAGGTCCGTGTACTTAGATTTAGGTGCACGTTTAAAAAAACCGGTGGTGTCAAAATTTCCGGAGCCCTCCACTACGGCGTCTCATAATCAATTATGTTGTTTGGGGACGTTAACTCCAACAGTTGTTATTAATATTATTAGGGAATATTTCTTTTTGTCAATTTTATTGTTTCTATCTCCTGAGAATTCGCTATTAATTGGTTCACATGCATCAGGTTTCATAATTCTTTTTGATGATTATTGATGTATGTAGTGCTGTTTGATTTATTTCTTTGTTCTGTACTGCGCGTTCAGTATAAATTAACTATATTGTGATCAGTCCCCCTCGTGGGCGTGAGCCAACCTTTTTGGGCAGCAACGGCAACCGTATTTCGGTGTTGCAACCGCGCTTCTTTCCTTCGCAATCTTTTATGAGGTTTTCTCCCAATAATACCTAAGCCAGCGCCTAACTCATCATTTAGACAATCCTAAGACATCATTAGACACAACTCTCAGGGGAGATTTTGCGAGGAATTTCTTACAGTAAGCTTTCCTTGAAGAATTTTTTTTTTTGTACTGAACTGCGTTCTATGATAACCAGAATCGTTACACCGCGAAAACAGTTGCTTTATTGCAGGCATGCAGTTGTTTTTTACCGTTATTGAAGGGTGAAAGATGACACCACATCTTGTGCTCACATATGATTGCAGCAATAGACATCAAAATATTCTCCCCCATCAAACACTTGAGAATTCGCGACATGCGCAGACAGCTAGGGTTCAGTTAGTGCGACAATGTTTTCAGAAAAAGTTGTTCATCGCAGGTTTTACAGTGTATATTGTGTTGGTGGCATTTGTAACATTAGGCTGTACAACCGATATACCAAATGATTAAATGGCCAGAGCTTCCTCACGCTTTCTTAATTTCAATGTTGATAAATACTGCTGGCAAGCTATGCCTTACAAGTATCGCTGCGCTGATGCACCTTTTCAATTTATTGGAACGACGTCGTACGGGCCCCTTTTGTAGTTAAGGAATAATTTGTTGTAACTGATTCAAAGCTTAGGGCTTGGTCTTATAGTCTACAATTTCACTCAATCTGTGCTTGCAATGAGATACCATTTAGAAATCTTCTCTGGTTTTAACACTTGTTTGAATTGCCTATACGCATTTGTAACAATTTTTCTTTGCATTAAATTCGAGAGTATAGGAATAACAAAACATGAATACGTCAAGCGCAAGATGCAAACTTTAATTGATGAGAAGTGGTTGAGGCAGAAAATGTTGCTCGAGCCAATGTTTCCACAAGTGGTCTTGGTCAAGACAGGGTGGCATTTAATCATTTAGATGCATACTCTATGACCGTGTACGTTGGAGTCTGTGGCACTGTTATTATGTTCTGGTTAATTTATCTTCTATCAGTTGCCATGCTTCTTGAGAAGTGTGAGAGTGATAGGAACAAGGCAAATGTCATGGCACGTCCTTTGTTCAAGCTTGTTTAGGGGGATAACACTTTGCCTTACTTCTTCAACTCGATTCATTCAGGTAGGTCTTATCAGTTCAAAAATTTCTATAATGCACGGAGTTTTTTCATTCAATGTGTCAGTGTGTTTTCTACACATATCTTGCCCGTTAAACGGGAGCAGCGATTTTGATTTAGATGTTTGCGAAGGCCAAGCTTAAATATATTTTGCGAGACTAAACATTCGGTGCATCTTTTTGGATGAGTCATCGTGAAAGAAATAAATGTTCTGATAAGTTGAGGAAGGGGTATTGTGGGCAGCGTTTGATTCGACATCATTTCAGTAGAGCAAAAGGCACGCCATGGAAAAGTACTCGTGCCATATTCCGTAACACTCGTGCGTACGGTAATATAACGGCATTAAACTGCGCGATAAGACGAGGAGAGGAGTAGGAAACACAAAGTAGCGCGAGCGCAGCTCGTGGTGTTCTGTGTGTTTTTTACTCGTGTTCTCGTCAATAGCTTCGCAGTGGACTGAAAAAAAAAGCAAGGAAGCGATTGCGACGTCCTCCATGAGAATGGCTGCTTTTGGTCCCTGGCCTCCCGGGAGTGACGATGGGAAGGTAAACAACGCTATAGGAATGCAACGTCAGGGGCATTCGGCCGCCATTAATCGTCAGAAACCTGGGGGGCCATAGCCCATAGCTCTTTTAACAAAGACTGCAGATGTTCGACTGGTAACGGTCTCGAGCAGACTAGAGTGATCAGGACCGCTCCCCCTACCTCTCCCACAGTGCACACGCCTATGGAGCTAAGGACTACGTTGACGGTACTATTCAAGTGCCCACTGAAGCAGACATAAATGGATATGTGCGATTTAATACTTATGCGAGGAAATTTCATGAGGCGTCACCGAGGAGGAGAGCTCAATGTCCTGATTCATCGTGAGACAAGGGCTACAGGTATCTATAGTCTTTCATTCATTTCTGGTAAAGTTCCGTGTCAGACAGACTAAAAGCAGAATGCTGCAGATATACCATATGTACCAATTTCGTTACGTCTGCCACGTGCCCTTGTTGAGTCAAATTGCCTACCTGCATTCTACCCGGCCCCATCTGTGACTTCCAATTCACTGTGAACTCTTAAAGCTTCAACATTAGACTGAACCGACAGTAAAACATAATCTTGCCGTGGAAACCAGCATTATTCAGAAAAAGATAGACCGCTTGCTCCTAAAGACGAGTATGTCAAAGGGAAGGATATAATTTTCGCATTAGTTCTTTTGCTCGAAGTCATATTCGAGACAGCTGCCAAGATGTAAACAGCATTTACTCTGACCCGAAGCCGCTGCGCATAAGCCCGCGGCTATCACTGATAATGATGACGCTGTTAAGCTAGCTAGGAGAGCGCTGCCGTAAAAAAACAAGATAATCTTCTGTGAATAACACTTTAAGAGCACGTGTTGGAGCACTTGTGTCGCCGTAACCAATAAATTGCGTCTCGCTAGGTGTACGCAGCTGCTGCAGCAAAGTCGAGAACATTGCAACTTTCATCGCGGCACAAACGAAAGATATGCGCTGGACGAAGGTATGAAGCATGTCCGAGTTGCATGTGCCTATTGCTGGGATTTTCCATGGGTTCCTGACGTAACCTTCTTATAATTCCCGTCTCGGCAAGGCTCAATTGTGATATCAGTGTTTACTATGTCGAATATAAATCTATTCGATACCGAAATTGTGGCTGCATTGTTAAATATTATATGCTTAGCTTGATGTGTCACAGCTCAATATGATCTTGAGGCACGGCGTAGTGGCGCGTTCGTCCTAACTAGTGGAAATAATTCAAGCGAAAAGAGTTGAATCATAACGACTCAAAATCACGTGGCGTCGTGTATTGAACCGCATATCTGCGCGTTCTCATCCCGCTTCCATTTAATTCTGAACAAGCCTTCCTTGCGAGGCCGCAACAAGCACGTTTTAATACTTTTTAAATCTTTGTCAGCGTCTGCATTCGTTCTTTAGCCATGATTCCATCCTGCTTGAAGGGATTTCTTCGTGCTCTCGATGTACGAGTTCCGCATCCTGCGATCATTTTACATATGTTATTCTTCATGTAAACAATTTATCGAGTTAACTGCTGCCCTGCAACGCAACAGTGACGCTATCAATACTCGAACTGTAGGAGGATGGCGTATACCGCGCTTTCGCACTGACTATAAACTTCAGTCATTCAAATATAACCTCCCATGTATTCTTAATAAGTATAAACATTCACATAAACCTGCGCTAAATACATTACGTGAAATATTTCTAAATTACTAATATATTCATGCATTTCAATTATTTCTTAATGTTGTACTACATTTCATTGTATATTGTTGTATATGGTTAGCTACCATGCTTTTCTTTTAAAATATTAGGTTGATATTATTGTTTCGTGTAGTTTTCTACCAGAATTACAGGTGTACTATTGCTGTTTTTTTCTTGCACTTGTAGTATTACGATTTCTTTTCTGTAAATAAATTTGAGTATTCTGTTAGTGTTGTTTGTTGTTAGAAATGTGTTTATTCAATAATCATTCCCCGTTACGCTTACACGGAGATTGTTATATGCTTTGTTTTTGTAAATATATTTTTCTACCATGTGTGATATGACTTGTACATTTGGTGCAAATATTTCAGCTGTCACTTGTTGCTATGTAATTGGTCTTCTGGGCCCTAGTCAAGCTGTTTCATTACAGCTTTTAGCCCAGGAGACCATCCAGAATGTAATGTTTTCGTTTTATTCTGGAAAATAAAAAGAATGAATGAATGAATGAATGAATGAATGAATGAATGAATGAATGAATGAATGAATGAATGAATATACGAGATAGTTTATTCAAACTGAGCAGGAAATAGTGACGATAATAAGCAGACAGCCACCGCTAAAAGTCGTGACGAAACGAAAGTACACATACCACGGTGCCGTGGCGTGTCTTGTTTTGTTCAGCCCTGACTTTTAGCGCTGCTTCTGCTTATAATGATGAACCAACGTGCCCAAATGTGTACACTTCTCAAGTTTTGATCGCCGGGTAGGGAAAGGATGGAGGGAGTGGCTGCTTCTACCGCATTACGACCGGGGCTTGCCAGCTTCACAAAGACAAAATGACTTGTTTCTCTTCCCAAAAGCTTATCCCGTACGCATTTTGCCGTCGGCGATCAGAAAGAACGTGCACCTGAGGAAACTTTCAGGCCATTTGAAGAAAGGCGCGGCGTGTGACGCGCCTCCAATGTTCGCGTACACAACTGCGTAGGCCGTGACTGAAGAGGCTATACTTGCATGAAATGTGCATTGTCTTCTTTGTTCATTATTGTTGTGCATTGCTGTTCCCCTCTGAAATATACTCTGTACCCTGAGGGTCAAAAAAATTAATATTTAAATAAATAAATAAATAAATAAATATAAAATTTGTCAGGTCCCACGCCTTGCGGCAATCGGTTTCATACGAATACAAATCTATTGTTTATTAGACTGCTATAAAAGCGGAGTCAACGTTGGAACCACAGACGTTAACCGGACATGATGCCTGTATCACATGAGAAGATAGTTTTATTGCTTTGTTATAAAATTATATATCTGGCACCACAACCAAAACTGACGTTCCACGACCATACGCCTGCATAGGGTGTTTTTCCAAAGCAGTTTCTAGAACTGGCGTGGCTCTGTGATTCTTATAAATCTTCCTTTTCACGCGAACCGTTGAGGGGCCCCTGGCTGACACTTGCCTGCCCACGGGAAAGGTTAGGTGATTGGGACCTCGGCGTATATGTTCTGGGAGCGGGAGAATGGACAGGACCAGATTGCCCCTCGCTAAACCGGACGGCGCAGCCAACAAGAACGAGAGGGAGAGAGGGAGTGGCCGGGGCGGGGAACTCGGCGGCTGAGGAGAGACACGAGACATTTCGAACAACGAAGGACGATAGATCCTCAGCTCCCTAATCCCCAGTTGTAAATATGTAGAATAAACTCATTGTATCACTTAGAAACCTCAGCGTCATCGAGTTATTGATAGCGAATCTTTTTGTAACAGTAGTAAAATAGTTTACCGCCACGCAGAATGTTTGGGTTCGATTCCTGCTAGTATCCTAATTTTTATTCTCAGCATTTATCGGGTCAACACTGCCGATGTGATGTCTGAGCAGGGTGATGTTATCGCATGCACCCTTCGAGCGACGGAAACGGGATGGCTCGTTTGATGTCTGCTTCGGCCGCATTCGTCGCCCCCGCTCGCGCGCTTTTAGCCGGTGTAGAACATACAATGCGCGGAGGTATTTTATCGATTTGAATTTCATACAGGAAGAGCATGACGGCGACGGCAAAAACCCGTGGACACTGTCTACATAATTGCTATCGCAATAAAAGTGGCCCAGCTTGTATTAAGTCGCGGAAGGCTAGGTCACAGCAGAGCTGGTGGCACCTAGCTGGTCCTGGCTTGGCTATGCTTCTAACCTCTTACCACTCTTTCCCACCCCTTGATATAATATACCATACTACACTATATTATATTATACTATACTGTACATGGCTATGCTTGCTCTCTTTTTCTAATCTTTTTTTGTCTGTCTTTCTATCTCTTTCTCACTATATTTATTTGTTTCTTTGTCCTTCTTCCCTATCTTTCTATTTTTCTCATTCTCTTTCTTTTTATGTGTTCATTCTTTTCCCTCTTTATATAGTCCGTCTCTCGCCTTCTTGATTGAGGGAGACCTAAAGGAATTATCGGGATTTAACCAGTGATAAACACCGGGGCCGCACGTTGCAGCTTCTCTTGTTAACCATCTGTGCAGGGTACTTGGGCGGTGATGAGCGCGTGCCGATTCACGATGGTCATAATTTTCTGTCTACGACACACGGCAAACCTATGCCATAAGACCAAAAAAGCAAAAGAGGGCCTGGTAAATTAAAAATACAGCGTCTCTCTCCTCGGCTACAGTTGACGCTGTAGGATGGACGCTACGAGTAAATCTCGTAGGGGCAAGTTCCTGCAGAGCTGTGTACAGCCGTGTTCACTGCATATGCAGCCGCTTGGAGGTGGTCGTCCCAATCAGCTCCACCTCGTTTGTGATTCTTGCAATGCGCTGCGAGTCGAGCCAGGATAGCCTGGTTCGACCTTTCCGTCAGTCCGTTCGCCTGTGAATGGTATGCCGACGCGAAGTGAAGCTCAACTCCAGCCTGCTGTAGATAAGTGCGGGGCTCGCGACTGCGGAAGGTAGTCGACCGGTCGGAGATCAACGTCTTAGGAAGACCGCGTCGCCACTCGAAGCGCTAATCGTATAACTTAGCTAGCAGCACGCGAAGGCACGGCCGTGACCTCTACGAACTTGGACAAGTAATCCACAGCGAGTATAATGTAGCGATTACCTGCTGCCAACACTGGAAGAAGCCCGATGTGATAGAGCACTGCACGGGCCTGATTTTCCTTCCCGGGCCCGGCCCAGGCCCGCTTTATGAAGCCCGAGCCCTGCCCGGGCTCGTGGATCCAAGCCCGGGCCCGGCCCGGGCCCGGGCGTATATGGCCGAACCCAGCCCGAGCCAGGCCGGGACCGTGGTTCCAAGCCCAGGCCCGGTCCGGGCCCGGGTGTTCATTACTAAACTTATCCAGGGCGCGCGTGTTCATGACCAGGCGCGGCCCGGGCCCGCTAGAGGATATTAGTTGTTGATGATGATTATTATGATGCCTTGCGCTTAGTAGTGGGCGATCGGACGGAAAAGCCGTTGTGTACATGCATCGAAATGTTGCTTTGCCCGCGGTGGTAGCTCAGCGGTTAAAGTGTTTCGCTTTTAAGTCCTATGACGCGGGTGGGATTCTCGCGGCCACGGCGGCCGCACATTGATGGGGGCGAAATGCAAGAACACCCGTGTACTTATCTTTAGGTGCACGTTAAAGGACTCCAGGTGGTGTAAATTAATCCGGTCCCCACTACGGCGCGCCTCGTATCGTGGTGTTGGCACGTGATATCAAGGGATATAAATCAAATGTTGCCCATATGGCACACGGCAAGTCATTGCAATAACAGTATAGTTAAAATAAAACATAGCAACAAAATTTATTTAAAAGAAGTGTACAGCTAACATGAAGAAGCGCATAGAAGAAAAACCCGGGACATTTTCTTTAATGCTCTTTTCTACACTCGCGTTGGAAACATTGAGGAAACATCACCCTGTGTTATTTTCCTCATTTCTTTTTTCTCGTCCGTGTCCACTGGCAGCGCTGGAATCGTTATCGTGTCCACTGGAATCGTTATCGCCATGTACAATATAATTATATAATGAAGGTAATTGGCACAGAATGCCATAGACCATGCAAGGCATAACGTTCGCGTGTGCTTTTAATGAGCGGGCCCGAGTACTGGCCGGCCCGCAGCCTCAAGCCCGGGACCGGCCCAAGCCTGCACATTCAAGCCCGAGCCCAGCTCGGGCCCGCCAGAAAACGCTTCGGACAGCCCAGCCCGTCCCGCGGGCCGGGCCAGGCACGGGCTTTCTGGTTGACCCGGGACCGTGCAGTGCTCTACGATGTTATCTATGTGCAATATGTGGAAAATTGTCTCCAGAGGCGTAATGGGCGTAAGAAATCCATATTGACTTCCGTGACGTCGTTTGCGTTGTTGACACACCTCGGAGCTGGCAACGTACGAACGTACACTTTTATCCATTTTCGGCGACCAATATCGTTCTTGTGCCTCATGGCCGACATGGCCTCCTTCGGGACTGTCATGGTAGGCACGCAAAATACTCGATCGTAAGGAAGCATGAATCACAAGAAGATTACGCTCGTCTCTCTTATCGGCCCAGTGACGGAGATACAACGTACCATCACGTAAAACGAACTCGGCGTTGTGTCCCGTATCTTCAGTGGATAAGGGATTCGAGACCTTCGCCGACGCGTTGGGCCTTCGTCAGGTCTTGTTGGGAAAACATGACCCACCATTCCGGATTCCGTAGGGAAGCTTCCTCAATCGGATTTCGTCATCAAGCGTCCGCCAGCTGATTTTGTGCTCCTGCACAGTGACGAATGTCGTACGTGCAGTCCTGGAGCCAAAAAATCCGTCGGGAAAACTTGTGATTGAGGTGCTGCTTTTAGAACGTCCATGGAATCGCAGAGTTGTCCGTTACCACCGTGAAACAAATAGTGGCGGAACTTTTCATCTACACTCCATGTCACAGTCAAACACTCCATTCGAATGGTAATGACGGTCCGCGTCTCAGAGTTTACGACTGCCGTAGAAGACGACGTGTCCACGCCCACTTCAGTCACGTTGAAGCAATACTGCCCTTAAGCCAATCTGACTCGCATCAGTATGCACTTCTGTCCCCCAATCTTCATTAAAGTGGGAAGGCACCGGGCTATGTGTAAGCTGGCGTTTGAGGGTTCGGAAGGCTTTATGCTGCGTAGGTCGTCATTGAAATTGAGCGCGTTTCTTCAGTAAGTCCATTAATGGAGCAACCGTTGACCGAAAGCTCGGGACAAACTTGTGCAAGTAGCACGTCATTCCGTGGAACGCCTGGAGCTGTTCAATAGAAGTTGGCGCGGGATATTAGCCTACGGCGTCTATGAGTTCAGGTTGGGGTTGCACGCCGTTACGTGATATCTGGTAACCGAGATAGTTTATTGTTGTAACCTGAAGTGACACTTCTCTGGGTTATGTCGAAAGCCGGTGTTATGCAACTTCTGCAGTATTTCGTCGAGATATTGCAGATGCTGTTTTTCTGTTTCAACGATTACTAGAATATCATCGAAGTAAACGACACAGGCGTTTTTTCTCAGTGTGCCCAACACTGTGTTCATGACACGCTGAAACGTACTTGGGTTGGGGCAGTTCGCAGACCGAAAGGCATCCAGTTAAATTTGTACAAGCCAGAAGGTGTCCGGAAGGCAGTCTTGAACTTCTTCAACCACGTTTATCTGCCAATACCCTGCTTTAAAATATAGTGGCGAAATGAACGTGGTATTTTGTACGGCATCAGTAGAATCGTCAATGCGAGAGATAAGAGAAAAATGAAGACATAGAAAGAAAGAGAATGAGAAAAAGACGGAAGAGAGGGAAGAAAGACAAAGAAACAAATAGATATATAGAGAAACAGATAGAAATACAGACAAAAAAACATGGCTGATCCCTCCGTCATAGGAATCGGTATAACACGAAAGTTAAACGTGTCTTCACAGAAGTAGTGCTTATTGTGTAGTGATGTATGAGACCTTGTACAATGTCTATTCGTGTTTGGTAGCTATAGCACCGTTTGACGTGGATGCACCCATATTGAAAGCATGTCTCTATCGCGACGACTAACGCCCATGATCATTATTAAACCGTTCTGGTAGCTGACGATGTGATATTTGGCACAGCGAATCGTGAATCCCGCGTAAGGATGATATCAACAAGCTCATAATCAACACTGGTACCCGGTATGCGCTTCTTCAAAGCGTCGTCAATTAAGGAGAGAAACGGCACGGTGTGCGCTTTCTAGTAATGGGTAGCCGACGCCTGTGCTCATGCATACATAACACACACTGCGCTTCAGCAACACGGGAGGTAGAGGTTCGTAGTCTGAGCCGCAAACGCGTGCGTCCCGCTGGCCTCTGTCTCGCAGGCGCTGCTCTCGCTCCACCAAGGCACGACATTCGCCCGTCGAAATCGCGTCCTTTCTGCAACGCATATTGCAGCAGTTTTGTTAGTCGGTGCTCTCGCAATTGAAGCAGTCGGCCGCGGAGAAATCCCGTTGGTGCATGTGGAAGCTGCACTACTCCGATGAGCCGACGCACGCTAACACGAAGCCAAAGGCAAAGAACGTAACTGCGTCAAGCGTGCCTCGGCGACGCCAGCGCGGCCAGTCTACCTCTCTGGTATCGAGACGCTTTAAACATTACCTCCGATATCGCGTGCAATCTCGGAGGAAGCGCTAGTAAGTGTCGATCGTGAAGTGTTACTTCTTTTCACACCTCACAGACGGCGGCACCACCCCGCTCCGCCCGCCGCGAAAGAGAATGTGTGAAAGATATAAGGCGCGTTCGCGCCGTGTCTAGCATCTTCCGAGTTAGCTTACTTGGTAGCGCGTCGGGCGCTTGCCGTCGCGGCCGCGACGTCGTGGGTTCGATTCCCAGCGGGGTATATTTTTGTTGGTTTTTTTCTTTCTCACCCGTTGGCGTCCATTTTATCAACGTCATATCCGTGACGGATGTACTTGGTGAACCCCGGCATAAAACACTTTCGTGTTAAAAGATTAGAAAAAGAGCAAGCATAGCCATGTATAGTATAGTATAGTATAGTATAGTATAGCATAGCATAGTATGGTATAGTATAGTATAGAAAAGGGTGGGAAAGAGAGGTAAGAGGTTAAAAGCATAGCCAAGCCACGACCAGCTAGGTGCCCACCAGCTCTCCTGTGACCTTGCGTCGCGCGACTTAATACAAGCTGGGCCATTTTTTTTTCTTTTACCTCAAGCGTTGTTCAAGTTTTTTGAAGTGCAAATTGTTTTAAAAATCAGCTGTCAAGCGACAGCAAGTTATAGCGTCTCAGTTTATTTATTTATTTATTCATTTATTTATTTACTTATTTATTTATTTATTTCTTGTTTATTTATTTATTTATTTATTTATTAAATGCATTTCTTAGCGAACGCAAGGCACTTTATGGTTTCTATCTATCTATCTATCTATCTATCTATCTATCTATCTATCTATCTATCTATCTATCTATCTATCTATCTATCTATCTATCTATCTGTCTGTCTGTCTGTCTGTCTGTCTGTCTGTCTGTCTGTCTGTCTGTCTGTCTGTCTGTCTGTCTGTCTGTCTATCTATCTATCTATCTATCTATCTATCTATCTATCTATCTATCTATCTATCTATCTATCTATCTATCTATCTATCTATCGAACTGTCCGATAGCAAACTGGGCAGCGTACTGAGGCCGTATGAAGTTCTAGAAAATTGACTTCGCGGGGATTGTTAAGAAAGTAATTCATGCTTATTTCACCAGCCGGAACAGTTAAAGCACCACAACGCCTTTATTTTTTGTTGGGAGGGTGCTTTGTAGACGACATCCTTTTAGCATTTCCTCGCAGCAGTTCCTCATATTAAGCGTTCTTTAAGCTGTTCCTCATGTTAAATGTCCTTCCGACAACTACTCTTGTACACAAGAATCTTTAGGAAATATGGGTGCAAAAAGATTATTTCGGCATCGAAGTCATCCAATAAGGTGTAAGGTTTTTTGTTGTGTGCATAAGAGAATTGGTAGAATTGAGTGAAGGTGCTGGTAACCCTTTTTTATACAGTACACGTTGCATACGCTGTCACACTTGAAACAGAGGTTCTTGAAGGATAATTTATTGCACTCTTCTGACACAGGCATCGATAAGTAATATCAGTATCTCGTACAGCAACTTCTGCCGGCTACTATAGAATTAAAAAAAACTGGTGGCGCCTCGTGAAAAGGAAAAGTTTGTGCTCCTGTGATGTGCAGTTAAGAGCAGCAGTGAGGACTGCGGCAAAAACAGCACGCAGATATAGGGCATCTCCACTACCTCGCTCATTTTTGCCATTGGCTGCTTATTAGAAATGCACCTGCGCGGCGATCTCGACTGAAGCGACCATGCGTCGCAGCCACAAAACCAGTCTGTGGACATTTTCAGTCGCATTTGTGCTTTTATCCGCAGCGTCTTTCCGTCGGTGCGACGCTTTATCGCAAGACTTTGCGTATAGTCAGGTTTCACTGTTGTTCTGATTCCTTTTATGTTGCTGCTAAGTTTGCCACTGTGATAAAAACAATGTGTTACGGGTGCATCAAAAGACCGTATGAAGGATTGAAGTTTCTTTGCATTGCTACCCGAAGACTGCGGATTTCTTCGAATGATGGGGAACCATTCAGGAAAAGCGCCGAAGGTCCTAGCAGCAAGCGTACGTGAATATTAGCACATCGCCCTCCTTTGGACGATGCCACAAGAAGCTTCATCGAGGTGTAGTGCGCTGTTGGATATTTGAAGACTATGGTCATTTGTCATCTCAATCGGAGCACGCCGCCGTAGCCAAAGAAAAGAAAGCGGTAAAGTACATGGCTTTACTATTATTTGTGTTATTTTTTTATCCCTGCTTTGCCACTTGCGTGTACACTATTTCCCAGTGGTTTTCTTGTAGTTTTTCTCTTTCGTCATAAGCTTTTAGTGTAGGCAGCGAAGGCCGTACTGGCACGATACCTGAAATTATGCAAAGGTTGCCGTAATATTTTAGATTAGTCTGAACATTCCAAAATGCAACGTCTTTGTATTTTACAAATACAAATTCTTTCTGCTTTCTCCTACTCCGAAAAAGTCACAGTTTCACCGCAAATGAGAAGCAATGAATGTGATAGCAAGAAATTGTAGTGTTACACGAAGTGAGGCTGGCAGCAAACTGTTTTGTATGCGATCTCGCGTAACTACTAAACCCTGGTGTAAGAGAATATGGCCGCTCCAGGGAGCGATGCCCTCCGCCTAGTCACTTCGCGTTGAGAGCGCAGCACGTAGAAGGGTATGCAAGCCGCCCGCTGTGATGGCTTTCGAGATAGCGCGCGCGCCAGCGATCGCGACCGCGCCCTTAGATTCAAAGTTGAAAGTTCCTCCTCGCGCGACCCCCCACCCCGCCCCTCGCGTCTTTTTTCAGGCTCGTTAAAGATGTGTGGGGCGTTTCCTGTCTGCTCCGACGGCAGGCCTTCCGAGCGGGGTGATATTATCGCATGCACCCTTCGAGCGACGGAAACGGGACGGCTCGTTTGATCTCTGCTTCGGCCGCGTTCGTTGCCCCCGCTCGCGCGCTTTTAGCCGCGGTAGAACATACGATGCGCGGGGGGATCTTATCGATATGGACTTCATACCGGAAGGAAATAACGGCGATGGCGACGGCAGAAACCCGTCCACACTGTCTATATAATTGCTATCGCAATAAAAGAGACGGTAGGCGTCACTGTAAGTGACGTCTGAATATTGTCACGTGGTCGTGACGTCGACGAAGACAGCAGTCGGCGTTTGCAAAATGAAACTGTTTATTTGGCCGAACTTGTGGCCGGAAAATGAGAACTAGAACTACAGCAATACACGCTGTACAATGATAGCGGCGAACAGGGCGTCGTCCGTCGATCAAATGACAAGCAGTCAAGCGCGTCGGCTTTTATACAGGCGCTATCGAACTTTCCAGCGATATCGCTGGTGGCGGCGTTATCTCTCGACAAAGCTGGAACATTCTCGTGCGGCGCGCAATCTTAACAGATTGTTCCAAAACAATCGCGAAGCTTCCTACACATCACGGCGAGGCCTGCGCAGCGCGTTGCCCACAGTCTTTGTGGGTGAAGCTTACACTCATGAAATACAACACTCGCGGCAATGCCCCCCTCTGAAAAAACATCGTCCCGATGCTTAAAAACAGAACATGAATACATGCAATACTAAAGAAAACTAATAAAGAAAGCAAACATTAGAGTCCTCAGGTGCGCTAACGAGCATAGTACGGTTTAAGGCGCACCACATGCACGACCTCGGGTCGAGCTCGGCGCCTCTGGGAGTTCGTGATGCCGTCGGGGACAACCTCGTAGTCGAGTGCGCCGAGACGTCGAAGTACCCTGTACGGTCCGAAGTATCGTCGAAGAAGCTTCTCGCTCAGTCCGCGTCGTCGTATTGGCGTCCAGACCCAGACACGGTCGCCGGGCTGGTACTCGACGAAGCGTCGTCGAAGATTGTAGCGACGGCTGTCGGTGTGCTGCTGGGTCTTGATGCGCAGGCGGGCCAGCTGTCGAGCTTCCTCGGCACGTTGTAAGTAAGCGGCGGCGTCGACATTTTCTTCGTCGGTGACGTTGGGTAACATGGCGTCGAGCGTCGTCGCCGGGCTCCTTCCGTAGACCAACTTGTACGGCGTCATCTGCGTCGTTTCTTGGACGGCCGTGTTGTAAGCGAAGGTCACGTACGGAAGGACGGTGTCCCACGTCTTGTGCTCAACGTCGACGTACATGGCGAGCATGTCGGCGATGGTCTTATTTAGACGCTCGGTGAGGCCATTGGTCTGCGGGTGGTAGGCGGTGGTGCGGCGGTGGCTCGTCTCGCTGTATTTGAAAATCGCCTGAGTTAGGTCCGCAGTAAAGGCGGTACCTCTGTCTGTGATAAGGACCTCTGGGGCGCCATGACGCAAGACGATGTTCTCCACGAAGAACTTGGCTACCTCGGCGTCACTGCCTTTGGGCAAGGCCTTTGACTCGGCGTAGCGGGTGAGGTAGTCAGTCGCTACGACGATCCACTTGTTGCCGGAAGTCGACGTCGGGAACGGCCCCAGTGGGTCCATCCCGATTTGCTGGAACGGCCGGTGCGGTGGTTCGATTGGCTGCAGAAGCCCCGCTGGCTTAGTCGGCGGTGTCTTCCGTCGCTGGCAATCTCGGCAAGTCTTGACGTAGTGGGCGACGTCGGCAGAAAGGCGTCGCCAGTAGTATTTTTCCTGTATTCTGGCGAGCGTGCGGGAAACACCGAGGTGTCCAGCCGTCGGGTCGTCGTGTAGGGCCTGGAGGACTTCTGGTCGCAGCGATGAGGGCACGACAAGAAGGTAGTCCGTTCGCAGTGGCGAGAAGTTCTTTTTCAGGAGAACGCCGTTCCGTAAGAAAAACGACGGCAGTCCTCGCTTGAATATCCTCGGAACAACGGCGGTCTTGCACTCGAGGTACTCAATAAGGCCCCCTAGTTCCGCGTCGGCCCGTTGCCTTTCGGCGAAGTCGTCGGCACTTATACTTCCGAGGAAGCAGTCATCGTCGTCGTCTTGCGGCGGCGCGTCGACGGGGGCACGAGACAGGCAGTCGGCGTCAGAGTGTTTTCGTCCGGACTTGTACACGACGGTAATGTCGAATTCTTGAAGCCTCAGACTCCATCGTGCGAGACGACCTGAAGGGTCCGTCAAGTTAGCTAGCCAACATAAGGCGTGATGGTCACTGACAACTTTGAAGGGCCTGCCATAGAGGTAGGGGCGAAACTTTGATGTAGCCCAGACGATGGCAAGGCATTCCTTTTCTGTTGTGGAATAGTTTGCTTCTGCCTTGGATAGTGACCGGCTAGCATAACTGATAACCCTTTCAAGCCCGTCAGTCTTTTGTACAAGGACGGCACCGAGTCCTACGCTGCTTGCGTCGGTGTGTATTTCCGTATCGGCGCAATCGTCGAAATGCGCAAGTATGGGTGGCGTCTGCAGGCGTCGTTTAAGTTCTTGAAAGGCTTGCACTTGCGCCGTTTCCCACCTGAATTCCACGTTATTCTTCGTGAGAAGCGTGAGTGGTTCGGCGATACGTGAAAAGTTTTGACGAAGCGTCTGTAATAGGCGCATAAGCCGAGAAATCGGCGCACGGCCTTCTTGTCGGTGGGTGGCGCGAAGTCGGCGATGGCAGCTGTTTTCCGCGGGTCTGGGCGCACTCCAGACTTGCTGATCACATGACCCAGAAACAAGAGCTCTTCGTACGCGAATCGGCACTTTTCTGGCTTCAGGGTCAGTCCAGAGGCCTTGATTGCTTGAAGTACTGCCTCAAGCCGCCGGAGATGCTCGTCGAAGGTCGAGGAAAACACGACGACGTCGTCCAAATACACAAGGCACGTCTGCCACTTCAATCCGGCCAGTACGGTGTCCATGACACGCTGGAACGTCGCAGGTGCCGAGCAAAGACCGAAAGGCATGACCTTGAACTCAAAGAGGCCGTCGGGTGTTATAAAGGCAGTCTTTTCTCGGTCTCTCTCGTCGACTTCGATTTGCCAGTAGCCGGTCTTGAGGTCCATCGACGAAAAGTACTTCGCGTTGTGAAGTCGATCCAGGGTGTCGTCTATTCGTGGGAGGGGGTACACGTCCTTCTTCGTGATTTTGTTCAGGCGCCGATAATCAACGCAGAAGCGTAGTGTCCCGTCCTTCTTCACTAACACCACGGGTGACGCCCACGGACTCTTGGACGGCTGGATGATGTTGTCGCGTAGCATCTCGTCGACTTCTTTCTTTATCGCCTCGCGCTCTCGAGTCGAAACTCTGTAGGGGCTCTGGCGGAGGGGCCTCGCACTTTCCTCCGTTATAATTCGGTGTTTCGCCACCGGACTTTGTCGAATTCGTGATGACGACGAGAAGCAGTCCTTGTATTGCAGAAGCAGGGTTTTCAGCTGGTCTTGCTTGACCTTCGGGAGGCTCCGGTTGACGTTGAAATCTGGTTCGGGACCTCGATTCGTTGAAGCAGGTTCGGCAGCATCGAAGAGGGCGAAAGCATTGCTGGCGGCCACACATTCGTCGATGTAGGCGACCGTCGTACCAATGTTGAGGTGCCTATATTCGTGGCTGAAATTTGTCAGCACTACTTTTGCTTTACCGTCACGCAGTTCGGCTATACCTCTTGCGACGCAAATTTGACGATTCAAGAGTAGTTGCTGATCGGCCTCGATGACGCCTTCAATGTTCGCAGGTTTTTCGGTGCCAACGGAAATAATGACGCTGGAGCGCGGCGGGACGGTCACCTGCTCTTCTATCACGTTCAATGCATGCTTCCCTGGCGTCGCGTGGGGCGGGAGCGCTTCGTCTGAGGTTAGCGTTATCGACTCAGACCTCAGGTCGATGACGGCGCCGTGGTCACTTAGGAAGTCCATTCCAAGTATCACATCCCTAGAGCAATTTTGTAGGATTACAAAGCTCGCAGGATAAGTCCGGTTATTGATGGTGACTCTCGCCGTGCACACACCAATCGGCGTTATCAGGTGGCCTCCAGCAGTCCGGATTTCGGGTCCACTCCAAGCGGTCTTTACTTTCTTCAGCTTGGTGGCGAACGGTCCACTGAAGACAGAATAGTCGGCTCCGGTGTCGACGAGAGCTGTGACGATGTGGCCGTCGATAAGAACGTCGAGGTCGCTAGTTCGTCGTCTCGCGTTGCAGTTCCATTTTGCGCTGCTTCCATTTTGCGTCGTCGGGTCTTCTTCAGTCCGCGAGATTTCGTCGTCAGGGGTCTGTCTGGTTCGCGTCGTGTTCTGAAGGTTTCGTCGCAGCGTCGTCGTCGGCGGCGGAGGATCTTCGGTAGTTCGTCGTACAGCAACCGCACCTCCATCGGTTGCTGCCCTTAGTTTTCCGGATACGGGCTAGGCGACCGGCCCCGGTTTGGGCCAGTGTACGGCCGGCGGTGCGGTGACATGTAGCGGCCGGGCGACGGCGAGCGGGAAGGTCGTCGTTCTTGCCACTGTGTTCCGGTGAGGTAGTCGTTGATGTCGCGCGGTCGTTCGCCTGGCTGCGGGCGCGGCGCGTTGATAGCGAATCCGCGTAGTCCCATCTGTCGGTACTGGCAGCGGCGGTACATGTGGCCGGCCTCTCCGCAGTGGTAGCAGAGCGGGCGGTTGTCGGGGGCACGCCAGACATCGGTCTTCCTCGAGGTGTTGCGCTGGCCGACAGGTGGTCGGTAGGGCGTCGGTGGCGGCGGCGGCGTCTGGCCACGGTACTGCGGCGGTGTGGCGTCTTGGCGGGGGCGTGGAGGAGGAGCATGACGGCGGGCTGCAGCAGCATAGCTAATAGCTTGCGGCTGCGGCTCTGCTAGCTGAGGCGCGCCGAGTGAATACTGGATCTCCTGGCGCACGACGTCGGCGATGGACTCTACTTGAGGTTGCGACGGAGGTAGAACTTTTCGCAACTCCTCTTGCACGATTGCTCGAATCGTCTCACGCAGGTCGGCGGGTCCTAGGGCTTGAACGTCGGCGTAGCTTGTAGCCAAGAAGCTGCGGTTGTATTGCCGCGTTCGCATCTCAAGCGTTTTCTCGATCGTGGAAGCCTCCGATGCAAATTCAGCGACCGTCTTCGGCGGGTTCCTTATCAATCCAGCGAAGAGTTCCTGTTTGACACCCCGCATGAGGAACCTCACTTTCTTCTCTTCGGGCATACTTGGGTCGGCGTGTCGAAACAGGCGATTCATCTCTTCCGTGTAGATGGCAATATTTTCGTTGGGTAGCTGCACACGGGTCTCTAGCATAGCCGCGGCCCGTTCCTTGCGGACCACGCTCGTGAACGTGCTTAGGAACGTCGTCCGAAAGAGATCCCATGTTTGTAGGGCGGATTCTCGGTTCTCGAACCACGTCCTCGCGGCGTCTTCTAGGTAGAAGTATACGTGGCGCAGCTTGTCCTCGCAGTTCCAATTATTAAATGTTGAGACCCTTTCGAAGGTCTCGAGCCAAGTCTCTGGGTCTTCACCTGGCGAACCACGGAACGTCGGCGGCTCCCTGGGTGGCTGCATCACGATCGCCGTAGGGGGCACTGCGTCAGTCATCGTCTCAGCGGTCGATGTGACGGTCTTCGGCTGCCTGTCGTTTTCGGGAAGGAGCCCGTACACTGGTTGTAGTCCCTTCTGCCGGCGGCTGGTTCGAGGATCCGGTTTGTCCTTAGAGTCGTCTTCTTCGCGGCTTGGGCTTGGGTCAGCGCTCCGCGGTGGCGTCCGGATCATGAAGCAGCACCTCCACCAGATGTCACGTGGTCGTGACGTCGACGAAGACAGCAGTCGGCGTTTGCAAAATGAAACTGTTTATTTGGCCGAACTTGTGGCCGGAAAATGAGAACTAGAACTACAGCAATACACGCTGTACAATGATAGCGGCGAACAGGGCGTCGTCCGTCGATCAACTGACAAGCAGTCAAGCGCGTCGGCTTTTATACAGGCGCTATCGAACTTTCCAGCGATATCGCTGGTGGCGGCGTTATCTCTCGACAAAGCTGGAACATTCTCGTGCGGCGCGCAATCTTAACAGATTGTTCCAAAACAATCGCGAAGCTTCCTACACATCACGGCGAGGCCTGCGCAGCGCGTTGCCCACAGTCTTTGTGGGTGAAGCTTACACTCATGAAATACAACACTCGCGGCAATATAGAGCTACTGTATAGGCTACATTTAGGGAGTCAGAATTGCGCATGGGTTCTCCAGAACCTATCAGAAGTAGTGCGGTAAAGCCATCGCTCGTTCGTGCAGGGGATTCGTTCAACACTTCCTCTTATCAAACGCATTTATTGCTACGGTTCCGACGATCACCTGCTCTGACTATTTCCTTGTAAAATGTTACGTTAATGTACACATAAAACCAGATTTCTCTTTTTTTTTTCATCCGAATAAAAAATTACACATGCTTTCTCCCTAAGGGCAACTATGGTGGGATGCGAAAGCATCACGGGTGTGCGCATTGAGTTTCCGTTTCTCTTATGTGCGTTATGAGACGGTAGTTTTCGGGGCGTTTGAATTACCGCTTACCAACGCTGACGTTTACTTTCAGCTTCCCGAGCCTTCCTCCGCTCAGCGGCGGTGACGCTGCAGCTGCAACTAGCGCCGACATTGACGTTGTTCATGGCGTTTCGCACACCGTTGCACAGAGCGAGAATGACGGAAGCACAGCGAACGCGCGCTTTTGCAGCCTCGCAGCTTCAAGATTCGCATGCCGGCATTGCCGTTTACGTTCAGCTTCGCGAGCGCCCATAGCGCCGTTGCGAAGGAGGGTGCAACGGGAGCGAGCGCGCGCCACATTATATACCAGCGCACAGCTGTGGCGGAGAGAGAGAAACGGGAGAGGAGAAACGAAACGGGGGCAGCGTTCACGCCACCCCTTCCCACCTCCTCGCGCTCACGCGAAGAGAGGGGGAGAGTTGGCGCATGCCAAGTATGGGTGCGTACGCCGCAGAACGGACACTGCCCTGAGCATAAGATGCTTTCGCATCCAAAAGCCTGAAAGCGCAAGAGTATCGACCACTGGTCTAGTTGGTTGAAATGCATGGTTTTGCTGGTCTAAGCGCACTCAGAGGAAGACGAAAAAAAGAGGCACAGGACAAGCGCTTACTCGCAACTTAAAGATTAAAACTTTACACTTCAGTACGCCCGTGAAAATGACTACAAGATTCAGCGCTGCTCTGAATGCGTCCGAGAAGACGCTTCTCGGTGATGAAAAAATTGCCAGGGGTCAAGGAAACGTCTCAGCTACCGGAACAAGCACTATTAGTACTAAAGTACGAACGACTTTATGAGCAACGGCGATGTGAAGAAAGACTGACGTCACTCAAGTCTCCCTGTCCGGTGGAATTCATACGAACGATAGATGTAGGCGACGCCACAAGTGGCTGAACGATAGTCTTTGCCGTTTACTATGGTCGGTAAACGTCGCTGTTACAGCGGAGTCGAACTTCACACTGCAGTACGCCCGTGAGAGCATTAATTAATGACTGCCGACCATTGTGTCGGCATTCGGGGATCAAGGAGCAGAGGATAGGGTGTGCAGCGCCATCGTCCTGCGTACCTGTGCACCCCAATTAGCAAAAAAGGTTAAATCAAATCCAAGACCTCATATTTGCGATCTACGCGGATGATGTCACTTTGTGCACAAAGCCTCGTTAGGCCGCATATGAATTACCCTGCAAGAGGCCATCAGCACTGTTGAACATTTTGCGGCAGAACACGACATGGCCTGTGCAAAAATCCGAATGGATCAGAGTTCACGGAAGAAACTGCCGCAGCAGGCCAACCTGCATTTCGAATGAGTAAAAAACGCGCTTCAATAAAGGACCACGAATCGTGTAGTGGGAAATTACAAACCGAGCTGGGAGCCACAGCCCTTGCCAAGATAGTCCGCTTACGATCCAAGATATCCTCGAAAGCCAACGCCGCGCGACAGAGCCTCATGCCCCGGCGCACCGGCATGTGAGTAGCAGCAGCTCGCGCATACGGAATACAAACGCACGCCTTTCCCCACTTCGAAAGGGTCCACCACATGAATTTCACATTCCATGCCGACGCTTGGACGTGGTGTTGTGCTCGGCCGTCACTGCCACATGTGACTTGGGAATGTACAGCAACACCACGGGAGGCGAACTCGCCTATGTTACGAATTTACACTAGGGAGCCGTGAGAGAGTCTCCTCGCTTGGCAAGGGCTGGAGGTCCAAAGAGGCCTCTTCGACCAGGCTAAGCGTGTAGCAAGGATCATAGGTCGGCAGACTCACTCATGAGCCGACTCACTCAGACTCACTGGGACTCAGATTGAGCCGTGAGTCTGGTGAGTCCGGGTGAGTAATAGTTTGGTGAGCCTCAGTTCGAGTGAGCCCCGTAGAGAAAAGTTTTGGTGAGTCTGAGTCCGAGTGAGCCCTACGCGCAAAATATATTTCTTGAGTGAGTCTGAGTCTTGAGTGAGTTATGTTTGAACTCCACCCTTGTTTGCCGACCTATGGTTCTATCTACGCAACGTCAGCATTACTATGAGCCTTATGTTGGCTCACGTTTATACTCCCGCCGACTCACACATACTTCAAAGCACTAGCGTTCATACGCTAGCTCAACATTTATTAATGAGAGGCGTGAGTTATGTAGAAGAGGGGGGGGAGGAGCAGGTTGACCTCCCCCCCTCGAACTCTATCACAGGAAATTCTTGATAAAAATACCTCTTGTGAGTCACCACGTTCAATAAAATGTCCTTACTGAATTGCAACCACTGATAACTTATATCTGAAGGTTCGAGATCAAAAGGCGCCAAGTAGAACACCAAATATGCGAGATATTGGTGTTAAAGAGCATTGGCACCATGGTCAAAACAGCCAATTATACGCTAACCGACTCACGAGTCGACTCACTCAGACTAAGATATAGCCGTGTGTATGAGTTTGAGAGAGGAGAGTCAGAGTGAGTAATATTTTGGTGATTTTGAGTACCAGTGAGCACGGTTGAGAAAAATTGCAGTATGAATCCGAGTGAGCCCAGTTGAGGAAAATTTTGGTGAGTCTGAGTCTGAGTGAGCTTTAAGGGCAAAATATATTTAATGAATGAGTCTGAGTGAGCTCCACATTTCTTGCCGACTTATGGCCAGGATCACTGGACTCCTGAAATAGGGACCCACCTACCCAATTTTTCCCATTCTACCCCTTCCCTTATTCCTGTTTCCCTACCTTGAATAATTATAAACTTTTTACACCGGTCTTATTAGTGGACCCATATTGTTGTAGGTACGTTTTCTAATGCTCGAAAGAACGCGCAAACTTCGAAATTTTCATCACAAAGGTGTATTTTGTGCACCTCACTTCTCACCTCAACGCATTCAAACCTTTCCAAGATCTTAGGATGAATTTTTCTGCTTCGCATGTCTGTTGGCATAACCCCTGCATAAAAAACGAGGGTGTTTTATGCAGGGGTTGACCAAGACTTCAGTGGCGTATTTCCGTCACGAAAATGACGTCGAAAAATGCACTCGATGAGATGGCAAAGAAAAACTTGAAGAAAAATTTTCCATCAACGGGAGTCGAACCTACGGCCTCGCCCTCCGCGAGAACAAATGCCGGGCACGATAACCACTGCGCCATGGTCACACACTATGGCGGCTTGACAAACGCGCCTTTTATCTTCAACAATCAGCGCAAAACGGACAAAGGACAAGAAAGGGAACATAGAGGAACATGTCCCTTGTCCGTTTTGCGCTGATGGTTGAAGATGGACTATCAACTAGCCCAATCTCGAACTTTACTTCAGCGCCTTTTATATCTCGCATTTTCTTCTTACAGTGCTCATGGTAGGAGAAGGGGGCGGGGGCCTTTCGCCGTCTGGGATCGGTAAAGTGAAGTAATGTTCGTAGTAGAAAACATCGCGATACAACGAAGATGAGAAAGACCAAACGGGGCATGTGCGCATGTGTTAAGAACATTTTCTTCTCTGCTTCGTCTTTCCCCTTTCCAGATTGCGTATATAACATGTAAACGAAAATAAACGCAGTTGTTTGTAGTCAGCGCTAGTCCCGTTTGGTCTTTCTTGTCTTCATTGTATCGCGCTGTTTTCTACTTTGAATATGTACCGACAAGCTCAAGTTCGCACGCTTTTGAAATAACGCATCATGAACGTGGTCTCCGCGATTAGCTCCTGCAACGCATCGATGCTACGCGTCCGTCCCATTCGGCACGTTTCCAATAGAAGTGCAATTTTGTCAACGCCTTAACACACCACGAGGTGGCGACCTTAGCCCAAGCGTCGGCCTCGCCGATAGCATCCATCCATACCAAAAATAGCTCTGCTACGCGCGCATGTCTTGCCTGGCTGTAACACCGCGTGGCCCGTTTAAGCTCGCCTCGAGAAAAATCGCGGCAAGGCTAGAGGGTAGACAAGACGCGCGTTGCGGTTCCTTGTAGTCCCGACGTGGCGTTCAATAAGTCGTTAGCAGGTGGCGGAATGGCGACATTAGCCAATGTTCAGCGTCCAATCAGAGACGCTCTTCTGACTGTCACACAGCTTTCTCTGATTACGTAACCATGAAGGTTTGTTTAATCATTGATCATGGACGTTAGTCGTCGGGATGCAGATGTGCCATCAAGCCTAAACTTGGGTGCATCCACGTTAAACGGTGCTACAGCTGCCAAACATCAACAAACATTTTGCAAGCTCTCTTATATCAATGTACAGTAAACATTCAACTGCTTCTGCAAAGACAAGTTTTACTTTCGCGATACACCGATTCCTATAAAAGAGTTTTTCGGAGTTTATATCTCTGGCGGAAATTCGGCGCTTATCGGAGTTTACTTTTCGTAAATCCTCAATTCTCCGAAACTCGGAGTTTAAGTCACAGAAAAGTTTTGTTATGTTGGGGTCCACCAAGATTTCACTGACATTATTTCGTCAGAAAAATGGCGCTACGGAAATGACGTTTGTAAGGTGCACGTGATGAGATGACAAAGAAAAAGTAGAAGAAAATGTTTCGTTGAGGCGGATGACATAGGAGTAGAACCCATGACCTCTCGGTCAGCGACGAAAGTTGCTGGGCGC
Organism: Rhipicephalus sanguineus; assembly: GCF_013339695.2. Classification (NCBI taxonomy): domain Eukaryota; kingdom Metazoa; phylum Arthropoda; class Arachnida; order Ixodida; family Ixodidae; genus Rhipicephalus; species Rhipicephalus sanguineus. The sequence continues at coordinate 208,416,946 of NC_051179.1, forward strand.
TCTGCCCACTGCGCTGCCGACACACATTCACAATGCTTCACAAACGTGCCGTTTATCTTTCATAGCCCCTCCCTGTCGCAGTGTTCTTGGTTGGAGGGGTAGTGTCGCCGTGTGGGAGCGGTAAAGTTAAATACTGCGTCATGCACCAACGAGAGCCGAAAGGAAGTGCTTGAGTAGTCGCCTTGTAGTGCAGCTTCCACATGCACCAACGGTGTTTCTCCGCCGCCTACTGCTTTGTGTACGACGGCACCGACTAATAGAAATATTGCAACGAGCGCCGCAGAAAGACACTGACGTCGATGGGCGAATGTCACGCGAGTGAGTGCTTTGATTCAGTGCTACACGCCAGCGGAAGCGAAACGCATTTGCGCGTTCATGACACAAGCTACGAACTGTTCCTATCGCGTTCCTGAAGCGCTCTGTGGTAGTCCATGCATGAGTGCAGGCGTGGGTACCCCCTTACTGTATGTTCAGGTGTAAACTACTACGGCTGCCACAATGGTTTAATAATGATCACGGACGTTAGTCGTCGGCATGGAGGTGTACCACCAGGCGTAACGTGTGATATAGCTGCCGAACAGCAATAGACATTGTACAAGCTCTCATATATCAGTGCACAATACACATTCAACTACATCTGTGAGGGCACGTTAGACGTTCGTGTTATTCGCCGCGAGATCGGGCTGCAGGTGGCAGCACCGTCGCCGCGCTAGTGTGTATAGGCGGTTGTCGGCGCGTATACAAACGCACACAACAGCGCTTCGTTGTGAGCGATGTGACCCGATCTCCGGCAAACAAAATGCGTTGACTGCAGCTTTCTGGTAATATGTGCGCTCTTCATTCCCGAATTAATGCACGAAGCGCGCCGGACGTCACTATTACTTGTGAGAGAAGCGCATCCTACCAACGAACGGTTTGCTCGCCTTCGGCAACAGTCGGCGTTTTCGCAATGGATCATGTTTTCTTATTGTTTTATTTGTACATGCTTAGCTTGTGTTCCACCTACTACGAACTGCTGTAGCGCGGCTGAATTTATTTACTTCTTGTTCATCTGGATACCCTCCAAAGAACAGAAAGCCCGTATTCTTGCACTATGAGCTCAAATAGCACTATGTGCACTGCGTGCTCAAATATTCATCCGCATTTCTTATTCCGTTCTCCATGAAATGTAGGACATTTGATTGGTTTACTGAGTAAATGTACGTGGCTGACAGCGCTTTAGCACTACGGAGACGTTTAAGACGCACGCGCTTGCTTTTATTCCAGTAACAGTACACAAATGTAAGTGTACAGCACGGAACTTTCTTCGATTGATTACTTGCACAACAGTAATGGAACAAAGGCCCTGTTATTTCACAGGACCAAAATACATTTTTTCATGCGAATAATGTCCGCTGCCTTCCATCAATCTACTATAACAACGCAACACAAACGCTCAAGGTAATGTAAAAAAAAAAAGATGTGGCTTCGCGTGAAATTACTACGACATAAATGTAAAGTACGCCGTTTGGATTAATTTTGACCATCGGGGATCTTTAACGCGTGCATTAATCTAAGTAAACGGGTGTCTTTGTATACACTTCTCCACAAGTTATAATTACGCAAGGCAACTCAGTTTTGCGATTTCCGTGTCATTCCGTTTTCTGTTCTTTTTGGAGGACAATTCAAGTACCGAAGTGTCAGACGTGACTTGACAGAAATAATTCTCTGTAGTGGGACCAGCACCGTACATAACTAAAGCTCGTCGCGTAACCTATAAACGACAGTCCCGGAGTTATACACCTAACCACAAAGCGTAAGTGCATGAGAGCCTTTTTTTTTTTACCACCGAGCCGCTAAAAGGCTATATTCACATGAGATTTAATACTTCTCATCTTTAAGATAACACCATGTGCACTTTACAATGCGCTTGGACCACAGCGCGTCACCTACACTGATATGACTCTCGTGAACGGAGGGTACGACGACCACACAGAGCATTCTCGACAAGTGCAGTCACCGATCTTATTACAATACATATACAGCCGATCAAGGCCAAATGCTTCTTTACACCGTGTTAGGCATACGCACGAGTGGTTAAAGTTGCACTATCGCAACGTGACAAACCGCCTATTGAGGACCTACATGACGTACGCGCACATGCAAACTCAACGTGGCTAGCAGACGACACATGGAGCAATCCACACTAGGCGCGGTTCAGCCAGAAGCCGCCAGGCGGCGACTCCGCTCGATCTCGCGGCCAATACCGATTCTTATGACAGAAGTATATACCGTGTTTTTTTCTTGCATTAATCTCAATACTCCAATATCTTAGAAGAAATGATATCTGAACACGAAAACATGAGAACGCACGAAGCGCATTTTAATTTTTTGGAAGGTTTAAACACAAACAAATATACACCCAAGCACAAATACCTGAATACAAAACATCTACATTTGTGCGTACAGAAGCACACTTTATGAGGTCCGTATATTCGATGTCGTCTGCCGCGCCCCAGTGATGCCATTGGACCGTATATCAAGATGTCGCCTCGCACTCCCGGGTGCCCTACATACGTTGACGTCTCTCGCTCCGGTCTCAATAAGCCCTTTGTTAAATGTGCGATGGGCGCGGTCTACGAGGTACTGTTGACGTGAGGTAAAGTTTATATCGGCCAAACCGGTCGATGAACCAATGACCGCTTAGAACATGCTCTTTCGAGAAAGAATGGAACAGGGACATATTGGCCGTTAAAATCAGAGTTTATCGGATCAATCCAAATTGTCATAAAGTTTACCGGCGAGTGTTTATCGGATGTTTCCGGATTTATCCGAAAACATAGAGCCCTAAGTATAATGCTCCGAAACTCGGTCAAGTATGGCTCAACGGGACCTGCTGCGTCGCCATGTTTTGTCGACGACAGAAACTTTTGATGGGCAGCTTACGATGAAATGAGCTGTATAGTTGAGGAGAACACATGTAGGGAAATCGAAATAACGCTTTTATCGCTATTAAATGAACAAGGATGACGAAAGAAATTATGGTTTGTTATTGAATGGAGGGCCAGAATTCTGAATAAGCACGCCATTTCAAAGTTTCGAAAAACGTTTCACGACCCCTTTAAGGTTACTTCCTTGCAAAAGAGTTCACAGTTGTCTGCCCTCGAAACACGTACGTTTCCACATGGGTCATTCCACACCAAATGTCCTAGCCATTTTGGCGACCATCTAAAATGTATTCGAAAAAAAAAATCGGCAGATCCCACGCAGTGTGGGAAACGAGGTAATGCGAAGCAGCCAGCAAAGAGCTACATACATCGTCTTGTTTGTCATTGAGGCTTATGAAGTCATTCACGTCGTGACATCTAGTTCACTATATATCGTGAGATTGTCATACATGCATGCGTGTATAATCTGGCATATGCCCTGCTAATGAAACATATATTCTGCTACCTATATACGATGCGTGACCTGCTATTTATGTTCGTCACGCACTCTTGTCATGCCATACCAATTTAGGTATATGTCCAGTAAACAAAATGGCCGGGAGCGCATCGTGAGCGTGGCATCTAAATCATGCCCTACATCACATGCGTGTCATGTCATGTAGGGCATGACACGCATGTCAGGAACTCCTGACATGCGTGTTCGTCACACAGTCACGTCTCGCGACACCAATTTTGGTGTATGTCAAGCTAGCGAAACTGCCGCCAGCGCTCCATGAGTGTGGCACTTAAGTAATGCTGTGCATGACATGCGTGTCATGATTTTCATGTGAACACCTTTTATTTGTGTTCATCACACAGTGACGTCGCGCGATACCAATTTTGGTGTATATCAAACTAGCGAAACGGCCGCCAGCGCACCATGAGCGTGGCAGTAAGTCATGCTGTACATGACATCCGTGTCATGATTTTCATGTTAACTCCTGTTATTTATGTTCGTCACACAGTCACGTCGCGCGATACCAATTTTGGTGTATATCAAGCTAGCGAAACGGCCGCCAGCGCGCCACGAGCGTGGCACGTAAGTCATACTGTGCATGACATGCGTGTCACGATTTTCATGTTACCACCTGTTTTTTGTGTTCGTCACATAGTCACGTCGCGCGATACCAATTTTCGTGTATATAAAGCTAACGAAACGGCCGCGAGCGCACCATGAGCGTGGAATGTAAAGCATGCTGTACATGATATGTGTGTCATGATTTGCACGTTAGGACCTGTCACTCATGATCATCGTACACTCTTGTCACGCCATACCAATTTTGGTATATATCAAACTAACGAAACGGCCGCAAGAGCACCAAAACAGTGGCATGTAAATCATGTCGTTCATGACACGGATATCATGATTTTCATGTTATGACCTGTCATTTATGTTCGTCATAAGGTCACGTTACGCCACACCAATTTTGGTGTATATTCTATTAACGAAACGGCCAGGAGAGCCCAAAGTCGTAGGCGGCTAGATAGATAGATACAATCAAACTCGCAGAAGTTCGCTAAGAAATGCTTCGCATTTAAAAAGTGTGCGGATTTGCTACATGGGGAACAGTTAATCGCTAGAATGTTTGTGAGACAAAAATATTTTTGGTCACGTGGGAACTTTCCGAATTTTCCATAATGTCACCTGAGGGATGTTAATTAGAAATAACTCTCTGGGAGTTTCGTATCTTGTGCCGATATCAAATTCGTTTACAAGACAAACACATTTTCCTTATTTAAGGTGTTCGAAGCCTGTATACTTGCTGTAGTTTTCTGTC